>NW_016107336.1:9134207-9141769 GCF_001604975.1 Cebus imitator
GACGGGGTTTCACCATGTTGACCAGGATGGTCTTGATCTCTTGACCTCGTGATCCACCCGCCTTGGCCTCCCAAAGTGCTGGGATTACAGGCTTGAGCCACCGCGCCCGGCCACAGGGAATAATTTTAACACTTCAATGCTAACTCCCTGGATCGATCATTAGACACAGATCATCAAAATAAGATGTAACACTGCATAAGAATGGCTTTTTATAAATAAGTAGTCACATATGCTTCAGATCCTGGAAGACAACCACCTTTTTATTCACTTGGTTATAGACTCAATGATCCAAACAAAAAATACCATGCTCATGGTAGGTGCTAAACGACTCTTCAACAAACTTAACATATAAACACATAAAGATCATTTGTTATTAAATTTCTAATTAATCTTTTACTTAATTAGAAAGTAAATGCCTTCCAGTCAACAAAGCAACCAGTGATCCTTTTCAAACAGAAGTTAAACCATTTCAATTCTCTGAACCCTTCCATCAGCTCACTTTCAACCAAAGTCCTTACGAAATCCTACAAAACCCTATGCAACCAGCTCTTCAGCCCCTCTTCTTGTCCCCCTCATTCCCCCTGCTCCAGCTACACCAAGCCTCCTGGCTCTACTCTTCTACTGGATGTCCTAATGGCTCATTTCATTCAAATGTCTGCTTTTCAGTGGTAACATGACACTACAGTCCTCCCACCCACACTCCCAATTTCCCTACCCTAGCTCTATACACAACTCTTACCACTTTCCAACAATATACAAGACTTAATTAAGTTTGTATCTGCCATCAGTACATAACTCCAAAAATGTATTTCTTCATTGACTGATGCCAGCATCTAGCACAAAGGAGCTCAAACACTTGCTGAAGCAATGAACTGATTGCAGCATCAATAATCAAGCAATTAGTATTAAGACTGAAAACCAGGTCTCCAGACAAGATTATAACTTCTACTATGTTGAAAGTCCTAAAGCCTTGATGATTTTTGTAATTCCACAAATGGAAACAGACTTTTGAGTACTAAAGACGGGATGTTAAACTGAACTAAAAAGAAGTAGGGTATTTATTTATTTATTTATTTATGAGACAGACTCTGGCTCTGTCTCCCAGGCTGGAGTGCAGTGACATGATCATGGCTCACTACAGCCTCAACCTCCCACCTCAACCTCCCAAGTATCTGGGATTACAGACATGCAACACTGCACCAGGCCCAAATGATGCATCTTAGAAGGCAAAACTGAAAGATCTACATGTTGGTAAATTTTAATGTAGCTTAGCAGCAAAAGTCAGGATGCTATAAAAGACTGAAAATCACAACAAGCTTGATCAAATGATCAAATGAAGTATAAAAATCTACTAGGACACCTAAAATTCCAGCAATGTAAGATGCCTTCTGGGAGGACAAATGAATCACTGCAAGACCCTATCGTGAGGCAGAGACTCCATTGTACACCCTTTCACAGCTTTTGAATATAATTATATGAATGTACCAGTTTTCAAAAACAGGTGAAAATTTGAATTTTTCTTAAGGACAAGATAGATAAAACATATTTGGAAATTGAATGAAAATTCTAAAGGGTCATATAAGAAACTAAGTTAAAAAAACAACATAGAGAGCTGACTGTTTAGTAATGGCAGATAAGTAATTTAAAGGAACCTATACCACATCCACCCTCACTGAGAATGGGGAAAAAAAAAGCTGTCAGAGAACACATATATTCTTAAAAGTACTGAAGCACTAACAAGATAAGGAAACAGGCCAAAATCTGAAAAAGTGCAGCAACTCCAAGCAAGCCTAGAACTGAAAGTGGCTTTTACCTACCCAACCTGAGGAAAGAACTACAAAGCCATATTGTAGTTTTAGTGGCCTTGCTGGTAGAGGATACAGCCATCCACATTAAACTGGGATGGAAACTGCCATATGCTCAGGGTAAGGGTGAAGAGAAAGTACTGGTTAGCCTCTCCAGCGTGGTCTAGGGAACCACTGACAGGTAGGACTCCCAGGGGTCTGACAAGCAAGTAAAAAGATTCAGGCACCAAATTATTCCAAGTAATACTGAAATGCCAGTACCCCAAAATAACCAGGCATAAAAGGACAAACAAAACTCTAGGAGCAAAAACGAACAGCAAACACAACAGATGACATATAACCAGTTCCAGATTTTGTCTGTTGGTATTCAGATCTTTTCTGCCTCTGCTGCAGAAGGTTAGAAGCCTGAAAACTACATATAGAAGAATTCTTGCTAGACAGAGTCCTGTCAGGTTCTCCAAAGGCAAACACTGGTGGGAAATTAAAGGGCAGGAAAGGGAAAAGCCAGATGCAAAAACAGACAACCACACAGAATGCAGCTGCTGGAAATTTCAGGGCATCAGTAGCCGTGCCTCCAGGAACAAGCCCAAGAGCAACCAGGTAACATGACCTCCTCCTCCAACCCTTCCTGCTCCTTTGCAATCAAGTACTGCACTAAATCCCTCTCTGCTTGACACATCTAACTGATTTCTATTTTCCTGATTAGATACAGACCACCAGAGATTTCAGATGCTGCAATTATCAGATCCAAATTATAAAATCATGCTTACTCTGTTTAAAGAAATAAAAGAGAAGCCTGAAAATATCTGCAAAGAACAGAAAATTTTAAGGGAAAGCAAAACTGAGAAAGAGCAAATAGAACTTCTACAACTGGAAAATAAAACTGTTCAAAGTAAGAACTCAGGTTTACTAGCAGCTCAGACAGAAGTGAAGACTGAATTAGGAGACCAGATTATAGGTAAAAAGAAGTTACCCAGAAAGCAGCACAAAGAGGGAAATGATGGAAAATGCAGAAAAGAAGTTAAGAAAGGACAAAGTGAGAAGATTTTGCATTAAATTGATGTCTCAGAGAATGGAATAGTATCCAGTATCTAAAGACAGGAAGGCTGAGCGAATTCTAGAACTAGTGAAATACACCAATTCACTGATTCAAAAAGCCCAAAAGACCAAACCAGGATAAATAAGAAATACACACCCAAATACACATAGAAAAACTCACAAGCCAATAAGTATATGAAAGTTCCATTTTCCTAGTAAAGAACTAAGGGAATCAGTTGAAAATAGGCATGGAGGAGGAAGAGTTGTGAGGCTGAGGAGGTGTCATCAAGCTTTCCAGAGGGTAGGGGAGGAAACAGATGAGAATGTTACAGTATAAACTACAGAGCAGCAGGAAAGACATACTTGACACCCAAGGTCATGAACCAACCACAACTAACAAAATCTGAATACCCTCACATCCATCAAATAAACCACACGTGTAGTTAAACATTTACTCAACCAAAGAAAGTTAAAATTGACTGGGTGCGGTGGCTCACACTTGTAATCCCAGCATTTTGGGAGGCCAAGACAAGCGCATTGCTTAAGCCCAGGAGTTTTAGAGACCAGCCTGGGTAACACAGTAAAACCCCCTCTTTACAAAAAATACCAAAAAATTTAGCCAGGCATGGTGATGCATACCCACAGTCTCAGCTCCTAGGGAGGATGAGGTGGAAGAATTACCTGAGCCCAGAAGTTGAGACTGCAGTGAGCTATGATTGCACCCCTGCGCTTCAGCCTGGCTGACACAGTGTGGCCATCTTCTGGCTAAACTCTCTGTTTTGGCAAAGTTTTTTAATTTTAAAAAATTTTGGCCGGGTGTAGTGCCCCATGCCTGTAATCCGAGCACTTTGGGAGGCTGAGGCAGGCAGCGCTTGAGGTCAGGAGTTTAAGACCAGCCTGACCAACATAGAAAAAAAAGTCTCTACTAAAAACACAAAATTAGCTGGGCATGGTGGCGCATGACTCTAATCCCAGCTACTCAGGAGGCTGAGGCAGGAGAATCGCTTGAACTCAGGAGGCAGAGGTTGCCATGAGCCGAGATCACGCCATTGCACTCCAGCCTGGGCAACAAGAGAGAAACTCTGTCTAAAAAAATTAAAATTAAAATTATGGTTAATACACTGTGGTTTGTAATTGTTATCCAAAATAAATTTTTAAATGTTTTCAAATTTCTTGATACTTTCATTATGAAATTAATACAAAATATATAGCATCCTATTTACATCTAGATAGATCGAGACAAAGTAGTAACTAAAAGCAACTGTGGTCCTACTCTACTCAAAATTACTGCTAAAATTAAGAGATCCTTTCAAGGCTAAAGAGTATTCACAAGTATATTTTATCTTGCATATTATACAAATATAAAATTACATTTTATATAAATGTTTATAAAACAGTTTGACTACTACACATCAAGGGTCAAAATCATAAAAGAAGGAAAAACTAAAAATTGTTACCGGAGACAAAAACTAAATGTAATATGGAATCCTGGATTGGAATCTGAAAGGACAAAAGGAAGAAAGCTGTGAATTCCAAATGCATTTTATAATTTAGATAATAGTACTGCACCAAGTCTAAATTCCTGATTTTGACAATAGTACTCTGGTAAGTAAGACAGGCTGGGTGAAGGGTACATGTGAACTCTCTATACTACTTTGTAACTTGAAAAATTTCAAAATGAAAAGTTTTAAGTTGAAAGTTCAACTATGAATACATAAAGGAGTAAAAACTAGTTTTGTCATAGTTCTTATCAAGGCAACAATTTCAATTTCACAATCTCCAAAAAACTCAGAGTTAATTTTTTTTTTTTTTTTTTGAGACAGTCTCACTCTATTGCCTAGGCTGAAGTACAGCAGCACAATCTTGGCCAACCGCAACCTCCGCCTCCTAGGATCAAACGATTCTACCTCAGCCTCCTGGGTAACTGGGGTTACAGGCGCATGCCATCATACCTGGATGAATTTTGTATTTTTAGTAGAGACGAGGTTTCATCATGTTGGTATGGCTGGTCATGAACTCCTGACCTCAAGTGATCCACCTGCCTTGGCCTCCCAAAGTGCTGGGAGTATAGGCGTGATCCACTGCACACCCAACGTGTTTTTAAAAAGACTCTACCATCAAAGGCTAACAATTTCATATTCACCTATTAGATCTGTCCCAAAACAAGCAAAGTAAATACTACAGAGCTTCCTTTAAATTCAGTCATGAAGCTGTGGCACCACGCCTGTGGTCCCAGCTACTTGGGAGTCTGTGGCAGGATAATCCCTTGAGCCCAGGAATTAGAGGCTGTAGTACAGTGATCATGTCTGCAAATAGCCACTGCACTCCAGCCTGGGCAACAAGCAAGACCCTGTCTCTAAAAATAATAATAATAATGTCAATCACAGAACCTACAGCTAAGAAAGAAAGAAAGAAAGAAGCATCACACGGTATTTCTATCCAAAGCAAATGTTTAAATGTGTCCTGGCAAACCAACAAATGCAACCGTGAAGAAACATATCAATAAACCAGCAAGGTTCAAACAGCCCTTATTGAAGGATATAAACTGTACTATATCTTACAAGGACAGGGGAACCCTAATTTTGAAAACTGAACACATTAAAAAAAATCTATAGGCAAACAACAGAATTACATAAATTAGCTGAGATAGTTCTTAGACTACATCAATTTCTTGAACATAAGATTTCAATAGTCAGCAAATCCTTTTTATTTTAGAAAGAGTCTTGTTCTGTCTCCCCAGGCTGGAGTGCAGTGAAGCAATCTCAGCTCACTACAACCTCTGCCTCCCGGGCTCAGATTCTCTTGCCTCAGCCTTCCAGTAGCTGGGATTACAGGCATGCACCACCATGCCCAAATAATTTTGCATTTTTAGTAGAGATGGGGTTTCACCATGTTGGCCAACCTGGTCTCGAGCTCCTGACATCAGGTAATCTGCCCGCCTCGGTCTCCCAAAGTGCTGAGATTACAGGCGTGTGACAGCACACCAGGTGACTCCTACCCTTTGGCGCAAGGGTTGACAAGTTATGGCCCTAGGGCCAAAAACAGCCAGCCTGTTTTTATACAATTATGGGGTAAGAATGGTTTTACATTTTTTAAAGGGTTGTAAAAAAACAAAATATGACAGAATCCATACAACCCACAAAGTCTAAAATATTTACTACCTAACCCTTTACAGAAAAGGTTTGTCAACCTCAACTTTAAGGTAATAAATTTTAAAATGTGAACACTATAATCTGAAATCAATAAATTTTTTAATGAGTTAATTTATTAAATTATTTCCTGTACTGCAGTCAAGATTAAGTCCAGGAAAAAGTTTTTAAACCTTGAAATGAGAAGTTTTATAGAAATTGCTTCATGAAAAGATTCCAAGGGGGAAAAAAAAAAAAAAAAACAGAAGTTACAGCCAATTCTGGGAGTATTCTGAAGAACCATAATAAAATTTTTAAATTTCACTAATCCTAAAATTGTTCTACACAGATGTTCCCTGACATACAATAAAGTCCCAATCAACCCATTGTAAGTTGAAAATATCATAAATCAAAGATAAATTTATCAGCCTAACATAGCAAGACCTTCTCTCTACTAAAAATAAAATTTTAAAAATTAGCCAGGCATGGTGGCACTGCCTGTAGTTCCAGCTACTCTGGAGGTTGAGGTGAGAAGATTGCATAAGCCCAGAAAAGTCAATGCTGCAACAAGCCGTGATTGTTCCACTGTCCTCCAGTGTAGGTGACAGAGCAAGACCTTGTCTCAAACAAACATTTCATGCACCTAACCTGTGCATCACAGCTTACCTAGCCTACCTTAAGCATGCTCAGATCAGTTAGATCAGCCTAGAGTTAGGCAAAACCATTTGGCAACACAGTATACTGACTGAGAGTGATGGCTCACCGTCATTGCCCAACATCACAAGACAGCATTATACCATGTATCACTAGCATGGGAAAGATCGAAGTTCCAAATACAACGTACAGTGTCTACTGGAGGTGTTTCTACTGAATGTGTATGGCTTATACAACAAAAATTTTACATCAAACCATCCTAAGTTGGGGACCATCTGTACTTCCAAGATATATGTCACCTACTCAGGGACATTCTATTTTAGCATAAGACAAAAAGAAAATCATCAGCTATTAATAGCTACATAATAAACCCTATCCTTACTAATCTTTTACTAACCTAATACTGATCTAAGTTGAAATTCTGTTACCTTACAGGATCTGTTAACACTAATTTTTTTTAACTTTTTAAAAAATGGCTGAGCCATTCATGTGCACCCCAACCCTCTCAGGGCTCCAGGGCCAGGCATGGAAAGTACAATAGTGTACATTACCATGTATAGATGTTCTGACATATATACACTGACTGTCCAATGTTTAAATTCAACCAATTAATAAATGCATTACCTCACAGTTACCATTATTGTGGTGAGAACATTAACATCCACTCTTTGCATTTTTCAAGAATACACTGTATCATTAACTATAGTAACCTTGCTGTACAATATAGAGCTCTTAAATTTGCATTTTACCTTTCAATCAATATAGGAACTGTCATCAGCTCAAAAGTTTTGATTTAGCAAATTATTTGTAAACTACGGATGTACCTCCCATTTCAATATATATAACGTGTATCTTTTGGTTCAAGAGATTTATACCATAGTGAAGTTTAACAAACAGGGCTCAGACAATACCTTTTGTAAAGTAATAATTTAACATC
>NW_016107336.1:9142269-9165586 GCF_001604975.1 Cebus imitator
AAAAAAAAAAAAAAAAAAAAACTAAACAAAAACAACAAAAAGTATAATACAACAGTATACAGAGAACTCATAAAATGAGAACCAGAGCCAAAAGAAAAAAGAGAAGCAAAGGTAATGTAATTAGCTCCAAAATATTCCCAATATTATCAGCCTACATTATTTTACACAAACATATTTTTCCTACTTTTTTTTTTTTTTAAAGGAGAAAGGGCAGGGGAACTAAAGGGGGTTTCATTCTTGCCCAGGCTGGAGTGCACTGGCTATGAACAGATGCAATCATAGCACACACTACTGCCCTGAACCTCTGGGCTCAAGCAGTCTCCCAAGTAGCTAGGTCTACAAGCATACCAAAGATCACACCTGGCGATTTTTAAGTCAGACCATTAAGAGAAGCCATTTCTTCCTTTCAAACTATCCTCCCAGAAGTTGAGGAAACCGTTCCCTAAGAGAAGTCTTAAGAAATACCTCTTGTTTTAAGCCATCCAAAAAGGAAATACAGTAAGCATGTTTCATTTTGAAAGAAAAATGGAAAGCTGCCTACAAAATCAATTTGTATCAAGAAGACATTTTCCCAGTAATTAAGTTTACTTCCTGAACTTTGAAAGATTAAGCTTTCCTTCCCACTAGATGACAGAGGAAGTGAGTGAATGCTCATGCTGGAGAATGGGTGAGCCATTCCTGGGTACCCCAACCCTCTCAGGGCTCCAAGGCCAGGCATGGAAAGTACAACTGCAGTCCAGGGAGGCCTGCAGTAGCCAAGGCCTTCTTCAGACTTTCTCCACATCAAATCAATTTTGGAATTTCCTTAGTTTGAGAATTTCAAACAAAGAGCCTTGAATTTCCAAGAGACAAGCACTCTTCATCTCTTAGTTTTTGAGGACTCAAATATGAAAAAAATAAGCTCGTTGAAAATGGAAATAACCTTCAAATTTCTTGGAAAATTTAGATTAAATGACACAACCAAAAGCATTCAAGGGAAAATTATCCCTGTGAAGAGTGTTGCAGGTTACACATAATTACAAAGATCTCACGCATTACTTTAAAAATATATGGTCATCAAGACTGTATTTCCTTTCCACGGAAATAAACTATATACAGACGTTATTACATTAAGTTGGCTGAATCACTAAATCAAAGTACAGGTCAAATAAAACAGTAGAAAAAGCAAAAGCTCAAAACAGCTATCAATAAATAAACTTTACAACAGCAAACTTTCATTTACCATGAAAGAGAAGCAACTGAGGAGCTGAACTTGCTTCACGTGCGTCTTTTGCCTTGACTGTAAGCCTCGTGTTTCCAGTGGAGCTAAAGAGCAGCATGGCACTAGAGGAGTGCGTTTTCATAGAGAAGTACAGCCTCTAATACCCCCCTCTGGGGTAACTTCATGACTTTCAGTGGCTCAATTTCCTCAACAACTGAGACAGCTGTTTTAGAAAATAAGCCGCCTCATCTAGAGGCCTCAAGTTATACAACTGCAGAGAGAGGAGGTGCCAAGTTCAGGGAGCCCAGCAGAGACCAAATTAGAGCCAGGCGCTGGGGAACTCCGAGTGTAAATACGCTTTCCACCACTCGCTTCCACACTCCAATAAACGTCTACCTTTCTGAGAGTTCTTTAGGGCTCATAACTTCTCTTCAAGATTTAAAGACCCAATTATTTCAAGGAGCAGCCCCCACCATTCCAGGCCAGCTTTGACCCAGAAGTCCTCCTCGAGAGCTGCAGTAAGACGTATGAATGCTACTGGGAGACTGTAGAGCACTTTGAAGACATCGGGCATTTTCTAAAGAACAGAAAGCTACACTTAATCCACGTTAATGAAAAGCTGCCAAACCACCGATCTTTAGGCTTTATTATAATCAAGTCAGCGCTCTGGTAAACTATATTTCAATAAAGCCACTAAAACAAATACAGAACTTCCAAATTCCTAACAGTTAAAAAGGATAAAGGGCAGAGACTAAGCTCAGATCTGTTTCAACCTCTCAATATTAAAATGAATGGTTGCTGGCACAGACAGGAAAGACTAAACAGTTGCTTGTGGTGCAATCACTGCATCTTCAAACCCTCAAGAGCAAACAGCCTGAGCTCAGGCAGTCTCCAAAATGAGAAACTTCATTTTGAGACAATCAAAAAAAAAAACAAAACGAAGTCACTGTGCTACTCCCACCGCTGCTATTCTTTCAATTACGATAATTTACTAACATCAAGTGATTAAAATCTGCAGCCAGAAGAGACTACAATGTAGGACAACAGAGTAGGAACTGATGCCAAAACGCTGGACATTATTTTCCCAATGTAAGTGCTGCCTTTTCTGCACAGTGTATTCTAGCTCTAATGGGGCTTGTTAATCGCTTGTAAGGAAAGGAAACCCCTTCCCCCACCAACCCAAGCCATCCTAACAGCTGGGCGTGTTTTACAGCAAATATTACGCCCCCAGGAGCGGTCCGCGGCCGAAGCTTGGAGGGCCACCTTCCCTGCCCGCCCGTCACCAGGGTGAGCAGAGGCCTTTGGGGTTCCATGGCCCCCGACCGCCACGCGGCAGAAGTCCGACCCCGCAGCCCCAGAGGCCCGCGGACCTCTGGGAGCAGCCGCATCTGACAGAGATTCAGGGCTGCGCAGGCCTTCCCCAAGGAGACAGACGCTTCTCCCCGCCCGAGGCGCCCAGTACCTCATGCTGTAGGCGCCGGCGCCCAACTCCTGCCCGATGCCCGAGAGGCTGGCGTCGAAGTCGTGCACCAGCCCGGACTCGATCACCTCGTCCATCTTGAGCACCCAGGCCATCTTCCGGCCTCGCCGTCGCCCCGCACAGCGCGGCCTCCGCGTCCGGGGCGAAGGGGCCGGAGCCCCGCTGGCGCGTCCTGAGGGAGGGCGCGGGTGAAGCCTCCGGGGGAGGGGGGGGCGGCGAGTGGTCACCAGCGGCGGCCGGGACCGGAGCTGCGGGGGTCCCACTGGCAGGGCACGGCGAGCCCAGTGAGCAACTGCAGCGGGAGCGGCCGGGCCGCCGGCAGCGCCTCCCTCCCGCGGACACCGGTCCCGCGCCACATGCCGCCGCCGCCGCCCAGTCCCCGCGCCGCTAGCGCTGCAGCCGCTGCCGCCCGCCCCACCCCGGACCCCCCGGTCGCATCCTCCTCCGGGACTGTGCGGAGACCGGACCTCGGGGCGCTCCGAGGACCAAACGGGAGCAAGCCCTCCGCCCGCCCGTCACCCGCTCCCCAGCCTTGACTCCCCGCCCCTGGCCCGCCCAGGCTCTAGCGCCACGCCGCTACGGCCAACCCCGCCGACGCCGCTCCGCCGGCCCGGACACTAGGTTCCAGGCGGCTCCGACTTAGGCTCGCGCGCCGCTTCCGCCTCCCCCGGCCCCGCCCCGGCTCCGCCCCCGCCCCCGCGTTCGCCTCACGCCCCGGCCCTCCCCACACAGCCCCGCGCTTAGGGCCACTCCCCGCGCCTCGCGGCCCAGGAACTGCCTGGACAGTGCAATCCGGCCCCGCCCACGCGGCAGTTCCCAGCCGGGGCGGCCTCGCTGCCTCCCAGCACAGCAGCCCAGGAAGAGGAGGTGCCAAAAGCGCTGCCAGTTCCCGCCCCTTCCAGCGAGCGAGATGATTGACAGGCCAACTGAGCAATACCTGCAAGCGCTTGGAAGAAGCTCCCGTGAGTCTCTGTGTCGCCCGACTAAGCAACCAATCAAAGTGTTCTTCCCCTTGGGCGGGCTCGAAGACGGAATTTGCTGCCAAAAGAAAGAGTTCATTGGACTGCACTGTAGGAAGCGGCTCCAAACGCCACTTCCGGAGGTGATTTGCTCCTCTGTGGTATTTCCCGGTAGTCTCGGTTTTTTGCCCTCTCTACCGAGGGAGAGAGCGGTTCGCACACATGTGGTGTGGGAAAAGCCAGTTTTGCAGAAAAGCTCGATTGGCGTGAGACTAAGCCGATCCACGCTCCCGAGAAAGCTCTGGAAAGGCTTCCCCCATCGGTTATATTGCCGAGAGCAGTTGGGCTATCCTGAATTAAACTAGCTGTTGGTCATTGTAACCGCAGGCAACCTCCTGACCTTGGGCTCCGAACCATTAGGACGCGCCACAGTAACAGCTATGCTGCTCGGAAGGCCGGAAGGGTCTTAGCGACCTATGGGCAGGCGCCATTGGGACCAAAAGACAAATCCTTTTACCGAAAGAGATGAACTAGAAGGCAGGGGGCAGAAGCTGACGTACAGCCAGTGTGCGGATCACAGTTCCTTAGGTGCGGCTACTGACGCTTGACGGGCGGAATCCCTGCTGAAGAGAACGTCAAGACCCGGGCTTCGCCCTGCATCGAATTTACGGCCTCAGAATACGACCCACATGCTGAACGCCCCGCCCCAACTCGCCAGTTAAAGTGCAAAAATACTAGATTAAAAAGCCTAATAAAACAATGGCACTGAGCCAGAAGAAAGTCTTAGACGCCTGTGCGATGTAAATATTAACTTGCAGGCTCACGCCTGTAATCCCAGCACTTTGGGAGGCCGAGGCTGGTGAATTAGTTGAGGTCAGGATTCGAGCCTGGCCAACATTGTGAAACTTCGTCTCTGCTAACAATACAGAAATCACCTGGGCGTGGTGGCGCAGCCACGTAATCCCAGCTACTAGAGAGGCTGAGGCGGGAGAATCGCTTGAACCTGGGAGGAGGCAGAGCAAGACTCTGTCTCCAAAAATAATAATAATTACTTGTAGAATGTTTTTCTCTTTGCACAACATTTTCGCTAACATTTCATTTTATACAGCTACCAAAGTAGATACAAAAGAACACTTAGAGATGAGGTAGTTTAGGTGCAAATGTGTAAAGATTACACGGTTCAATGTCACACAGTAAGTAGCTAAACCAGTGCTTTTTTACTCAACATTATATTGGCCAGCAGTTCAGGAAGCTCCATTCCACTATTACAAATAAATCTGCACAACCAGTCAGATTGTTAATGGAAACATTGGCCTCATTGGGATCTCAGATATGTTTTTATTCCATGATCTCACCTCACTTCGGTAACCCAGTTTATAACCAGATTAGCCAGGCCTACTATTTGTTGTTGGAAAATTTGGAGAAATTGAATTGGGGGAAGATAATTCTCTGATTTTTAGAAAGAGTGTGATAGTACAAGCTACCATCAGTTTTTCAGTCAGGCTGTGCCCTACGGAAGTACTGGGTCAAACATTTAGAAATAGAGACTTAGGCTGGGCAGTGTCTCAGGCCTATGATCCCAGCACTTTGGGAGGCCAAGGCGGGAGGATGAATTAAGGCCAGCAGTTGGGAGACAAGCCTGGGCAACATGGCAAGGTCCTGTTTCTACAAGAAAAAAAAAAAAATTAGTTGAGCATGATGTCATGCGTCTGTAGTCCAAGCTACTCAAGAGAGGCTGAGGCAGGAGGATCACTTGAACCCAGGAGTTTGAGGCTGCAGTGAGCTATGATTGTGCCACTGCACCTCAGCCTGGATGACAAGATGAGACCTTGTCCTTAGAAAAACAACAACGAAAAACAACAACAACAACAAAAATTAGAGTTCTGGAGGATAGAAATAAAAGTGTTGGCTGGTCATGGTTGCTTACAACTGTAATCCCAACACTTTGGGAGACCAAGGTGGGAGGATCTCTTGAGTCTAGGAGTTTGAGACCAGAGTGGGCAACATAGCAAGACCCCTCTACAAACAACAAAGAAAGAAAACTCTTAAAAATTACCCAGGTATGGTGGCCTTCACCTGTGGTTCCAGCTACACCAGAGGCTGAGGTGGGAGGATCACGAGCCCAGAACATCAAGGCTTGCAGTGAGCCATGATGGCTCTAGTCTGGGTGACAGATGAAACCCTGTCTGGAAAAAAAATAGAAGTATCAAGCAGCACTAAATAGTAATGTCATAAAGAGACCAAAATATAAAGGAAGGATAGTGTTAAAAGAAAACCTTAAACAAATTAAATATAAGAGTTTAATGAAAAAAAAAAAAATAAGATTTGTGAATCAGTTGGCCACCCTGAACCAGAATACATTCAGAGAGACTCCAACACAAGGCCAGGTGTGGTGGTGCACGCCTGTAAGCCCAGCACTTTGGGAGGCCAAGGCAGGTAGATCACCTGAGGTCAGGAGTTGGAGACCAGCCTGGTCAACATGGCGAAACCCCGTCTCTACTAAAAATACAAAAATTAGCTGGGTGTGGTGGCAGGAGCCTGTAATCCCAGTACTGGGGAGGCTGAGAAAGGAGAATTGCTTGAACCCAGGAGCTGGAGGCTGCAGTGAGCTGAGATCGCATCACTGCACTGCAGCCTGGGCAACAGAGCAAGACTCTGTCTAGAAAAAAAGGAGAGAGAGAGAGAGACTCCAACACTGTTGCATGGTGGAAGAGGATTTATGGACAGAAAAAGGACAGTGATGTACAGAAAACAGAAGTGAGATACAGAAACAGCTTGATTGATTGTTTTATTTGAACAGTTGGCCTCCTGTGATTGGCCAAAATTCAGTGATTACTACAATAGGTTATAGTCCATTTATACATCCAGTTAGGTTACAAGTTACTATGTACAGAGAAACCTTTAGGCTGAACTTATAAGGAGGTAACTTTAGGCTAAACTCAATTTAACAATTTCTCCCCTTTTGGTCAATCCCTCAATTTGACCAAAATAGAGAGGTTGACCAAAATTGTAGACATTGACATTACTTTCTGACCATTGTAAATGTACTTATTGGTCTTAAATGCCACTGGGAAATAGTACAACAGTGGGTTTTGTAAGGTAGGAACAGGACTTTAGGTTACTTTCTGGTAAGAGAGTAGAGGAGACTTTTTTTTATTATGTTGGAATTTTTATTTATTTGAATTTTATGAACATTTTATGGATGATTGTATGTAAACATTTAAAACTTTTTTATTTTTTTTTTATTTTTTTTATTTTTTTTATTTTTTTTTGGGACGGAGTTTCGCTCTTGTTACCCAGGCTGGAGTGCAATGGCGCGATCTCGGCTCACCGCAACCTCCGCCTCCTGGGTTCAGGCAATTCTCCTGCCTCAGCCTCCTGAGTAGCTGGGATTACAGGCACGCACCACCATGCCCAGCTAATTTTTTTTTTGTAGTTTTTTGGTAGAGACGGGGTTTCACCATGTTGACCAGGATGGTCTCGATCTCTTGACCTCGTGATCCACCCGCCTCGGCCTCCCAAAGTGCTGGGATTACAGGCTTGAGCCACCGCGCCCGGCACATTTAAAACTTTTTTAAAAGTATATAGTTCATGTAGGAGACTACTATTAAGACTATCAAGAGGATAATACCAAGACTTAGGAGTGTACTCCTTAGCCAGAGTCACCATGAACTAAATGCTTGGTGCCACAAAGAAGAGCTAGAGCCGAGGCAAAAAGTTTTCTCAACAAGGCAATTTACTTCTGCTGAAGGGTACTGCCTACATCAGTCACCATTGCAAGAGCACCCTGAGCAAAGGAGAGAAGGGGTTTTTATCCCTAATGCAGTTCCTTTCCCTGTGTCTTTCCGCTATTGGCTAGGGTTGGACCATGACCTAAGCTGATCCTGGTTGGCTAAGGCTTAAATTTTTCTAAACATGGTTAGCATACAATTTGTAAGAGAAGGAGAGTGGACTGTCCATTATAGTACAAAGGATGACTGGACATATCTGGGCTTGTTAGGGCGTGACTAGAGCGGGAGGGTGGTTTGCAGGCTGGAAACGAGAGTACAGCAAGGTTGGGCTTTTGAGCCAAGGATAAGAGCATTACACAAAAACCTTTGAAGAGGAATTTATTATTCCCTAACAATCTTCCCCTTGTCTTTTGATAATTCTTCCTCTTCAAATTTTGTAGCATGATTTGGCTTTGTTGCTTGTGATTATTTAAGAATAAGAACTTATCTGAGTATGGAGTAGGGTAGGGGAGGGTTTTGTGAGGGCTGTTTCTCTAAGGCTTGACGTTAACCCCTGGATACAGGGTATGATGCAGCTTCCTGCAAAAATGAGTACACATATGACAATTTCAAGAGAGGTTAATATTGAAGACATAAGCTCCTTCCATTTACCAAATCACCTTTCCATGAGACTCGTGAAGGGGTCATTTATTCTGGAATTCTTGGCTAACTCATTTGATAAGGAGGTAAGGCCTTGTAAGGCCTTTGTAATTGTTCCATCAGGGACTGTGTTGTTAGGGATACAAATACAGCATTGGAATCCAATCATGACACAGACTCCAGCTTTTTCTGCTAACATCATGTCCAGGGCTATTCTATTTTCCCAGGCCATTTGACTAGTGGGGCCTAATTGTTCAGCTATCCTATTAACAGCATCTCTGGTATAACTGACAAATCGCTGTTGTTTATAGTAGATGTACTTTATCCAACCTACATTTTTGTTTATAGTTGACCACCAAAACAGTACAGATTTGAATCCTGTTGCCATTTGATATCAAGCTTTAAATTCATCTGGTACCTCTTGTGGGACCCCCAATAGCATCTATGTAAATATGAGGGCCAAAAGACTCATGAGGATCACTTCTTTTTATCTGATTCTCTTTCCTGTTTTACTGATGTAATGCCAGGTTGAAAGGGATGACCAATTGAACCAGAGCACAAATGCTGCTCCAGTTACTTGGCAGAGTACCTAATAGTAGTCCACCGCAATACCACCATACATCTGCTCAGGAATGAACAAGCGCAAATTGACTGACAAGCTCTTGGAAAGGCTTGATTTCATTGCATTCTTTTAGGTCTCTGAAAGACGTTAATTTTTCCCCCTGCCATGAGAGGCACGAGGTAAAATTAACATCCGAGGTTGGAGGCTGGGTAATCCTCAGGGGCTGACCTGCAGAGCCTTTAATTTCAGAGAATAGCAATGAGAGAGTCTTCCATGCTTCATTACCCCAGGCTGTGGGGTTTTGAGAGACTCACCATGCAGCTTATGCCCAGTAGGTCAGAAGACTATCAGAGTGGGAAGGGGACTATTTGGGCCTCTGGCCTGCCTGCCACATAAGTGTAACAGTTGCTTTTGTTTAATGTGCAAACAGAATATTTAATCCATTCCAGCCAGGCAATGGATTAAAGTTTTTAAATTTAAAGTTTTAAAGTTAAAGTTTAAAATCTTTAACTTCTACAATGTCTACTATAGTTTCATCACTGGGTACAGAAAGAATAACTGCTTGATTGGAAGAAGATTTAGAAGGAGGAGGAAGGGAAGCGGGTGGAGGAGCAATGAAGCACATCTTAAAGGATTCTCTAGGGTCTGTTCCAGGAATATCAGCTCCTAGGTCATAGAACTGACCTAAAATGGGATTACTGTCAGTAGAGGTGGGGACAGTGATGGAGATTTGCACAGAGTTACACTATTGGAGTTGACAATTAGAGGGAGTTGTCCCTTTGGTAAAGTGGATGTGGGGTTTTAGGTTAATGCAACCTCCTCCTGGGGAGGTCCAGCCTTGACACTTGGTGGTCCAGACCACATCTCCCCAACCATAACAGAACCTCCACTGACTTCCCTGTGCCCGTTTGGTGCAAGAGTCATGCTTACAGACAGTCTTATTTACCCTGGAAGGGCAAAGGTACTTTTCCGAAGAGGCTAGCTTTCTTTGATTTCGGAGATCTCCACACGGCATAACAAGACAAGCATCAAAGGTAATGGCTTGAGGGGAACTAGACCTAGTTATGATAACAAGATGTGAGGTTGCTGGGGAGAGGAGGAAAAGGAGGAAGAGACAAATTACACTTCTTTTCAACATTACTCTGATTGGGGCGGTTCCTGCAATGGCAGTCCCTGATTCTGGAGAGGGTGATGCCTTTTTGACTCAGGTATGATGACGCCAAACCCTTTTCAGCAGTCCCAAAGCCATTTCAGTTCTTAGGAGAACTAGAGAAGGTCCTTCCCAGATGGGTTCAAGTTTTCCCTCTTTCCAACTTCTGACAAGGACATGGTCTCTGCCTGGTGGTGGGGGACTGGAAGTTCAAGGGGTGAGGCTTGTGCTACAAGGCCTTGAATCCTGAGGAAAGAAAAGGTGAAGCACAAACATAATATATAGTTTTTGAGAAATATTTCAAATGTAGGGAGGTTAGCAGTGGAATTTTGATAAGGCAGCCTATAGAGCATTTTATAAGGAGCAGATTTAGATTTAAGGAAGTAAGGAGTTTTTCCTGATCAACATGTAGGCCTATGCCTAATCTTAACACAAAGTCCCTCCTTAATAAAATACTTCTGCTTAGGAAATTAACAAGAACTTAGTAATGACTGACATTTTTATGTTTGTTTTTTAAAGTCTGTTTAAGAATTCCATGGGCCCTTTATCTTTCCCTTGTACATTAAATGCTTGGGAAATATTTTGGGTCCGAGGCACTGATTCCCGAATTCCTTTAATTATCATATCCCTGAGGCTTTTATGTTTTCTCAGTGGGCTCCCATTGAGAGTCCTGGGGTGGGAATTTTTGCTCTGCTGCAGGGATATTTTGATTATGAGGATGTTCCAGTTCCTAGATTACTATAGCAGCCCTGCAGTTCATAGTTATCTTTTCTCCTGAGAAGAGAATAACCTAAAATAGACATTAATTCAGCCCAAGTGTACAGTTATGGCCCCAGAAAGTAGCTGATTTGATTTGCTACTCCATAGGGATCATGTAAGAGTGATTTGAGCTCTCTTTTTAAGCTTCAGGCTTCTGAGCTGGTTAAGGGAGTGTCTACAAAGGCAATGCCCCCTCCTCCTAGAGGCACTTCCTTTAAGGGAAAAAGGGTTAGAGCGGATTCTTTGAAGGTAGCAGGGAAAGGGACGTTTTGGGTATCTTTTTTACATTGTTCTATCTCATGTTGAAGTCCTCCTGGTGGAGGGCATTTGGGCTGGGGACAGACTCAAGAGTCAGGATTATAAGAGTTGGGGGACAAAGTGAGCAGGGGAAGAGCTGGGATGGCAGCACTTGCTTGAGGGGGATGGAGGGGTTTGGCGGAGGAAGGTGGTCTAAAGGGTCCTGCTTATTGGTGGACTTTTTGTGGTTAGGGACCTCAACTTCCTGAAGGGAAGTAGTTCCTGGCTTTTCTCCTGTAGCTTTTAGAGGATAGAGGAGGATAGGCCCTTGCCACCAGCTCAGGGCATAGTCTATTTCTTCCTGGGAGACAGGATTTTTGTTATTGACATACTTTATTAAAAGTTGACAAATCCAATCCTCATTAGACCTAAACTTTGGCCAGAAAATGGAGGGTTTGATGACAGATTCCCCGGCCCAAATAAAACAGCAATATTTTATTATGTGTTGTTGTTTTTTCTTATGTTTATTCCTTTCATTATCCCTCCAATATTTTAACGTGAGACCCAAGGTACTATCAGAGGGAATGTTATTATTATCACTAGCTTTATTTCTTTTATTTCCTGTCTTACTTGGGGTGTTTCCCATCCTGGAGGTTTGGTGTGAGGCTCAACCCTTTGTATTAGAGATTACTTGCCTTCCCTTCTCTAGAGGCTCAACCCCTGCTACTGGAAGTTTCTTGCACTCCTCTTCTTTCACGTCATCCTTCTCCAGCCGCTTCCCCAGAGGGAATATTTTAGGTCCCTCTTAGCATTGGTGTGTTGGTATAAGCCCCGTGAGAGGAAGCCACCATAAGCCATATGAGGTGTCCACAGAACTGTAGTTCCAGATTCCGCACTCACTTCGTGCTCAATTGCACATCTCATTCACACACATTCAAAAACCTCCAGATGTCCCAACCAAAGAATACGTCACCACCACCACGGATTTTCTTGCCTTGGTATGTCCTGACCAAGGAATACTTCACTGCCCTGGCAGATCTTTCTACCCTGCTATGTTCACTTCACTGCCCTTGGGGCTTTTCTTACCTTGGTTTTGACCAACAAATACTTCACTGCCCCTGAGGCTTTTCTTACCTTGGACTCTCATGAGGAGATGGGTCCCACTGCCTCTCTGCAGTAGCCTCAGGGATGATGGATCGTGACCTACTGCAGTGTGACGAATAAACTCAGACTCTCAGCAACATGGGTGGAAAGGGTCCTCACGTACTGTGGCGACCAGGTAACTCTGTGCACAGACCAAGGTAAGAAAAGTCATGGGGGCAACAAAGTATTTCATTGGTGATCATGACATCTTGGAGGTTGAAAGTGTGTGAATGAGATGCACAATCAAGTGTGAAGTGAGTGTGGACTCCGGATCTACGGTTCTGTGGTCACATCATTTGGCTTAGGGTGGCTTGCCTGTTGGGTGATTAAACTGACCGGCTAATGCTATGAGGGGCCTGATGTTCCCAAGAGGGAAGTGGCCAGAGCAGGATGAAGCAAATGGAGAAGAGTGCAAGAAACCTCCGGCAGAGGTGGTTGAGCCTCTAGCTGAAAAAAGGGCAAGAAACCTCTAGTCAGAGAAGTTGAGCCCAACAAACTCTCTAGGGGGGCAAGAAATCTCTAATAAGAGAGGTTGAACTGCATGGAATCAAAGAGACACTTTCTCCAAAATGGGAAATACCTCAAGTAAGGCAGGGGAGAAAAAGGACAAAGCTAGCAACAGTCACATTCCCTCTGATAGTCCCCTAGGTCTCATGTTAAATTATTAGAAGAATAATGAGAGGATCAGGCATAAGAAAAGGCAGCAAATGATAAACTGCTGTTTTATTTGGACCAAAGAACCTATCCTCAAATACTTAGTTTTCTGGCCAAAATTAGGGTCAACTGAGGATTAGATCTGTCAGCTCTTAATAGAATATGTCAATAACAAAAGTCCAGTCTCCCAAGAGGAAATAGACTATGCCCTATGCTGACCACAAGGGCTTGTCCTTCTCTACCCACTAAAAGCTATAGGAAACAAGCCAGAAACTACCCCCTCTAAAGAAACTTCAGCCCAGGCTGGGTGCAGTTGCTTATGCCTGTAATCCCAGCACTTTGGGAGGCTGAGGTGGGCAGATCACAAGGTCAAGAGATAGATACCCTCCTGGCCAACAGGGTGAAACCCCGTCTCTACTAAAAATACAAAAATTAGCTGGGCATGGTGGCACGCGCCTGTAGTTCCAGCTACTCGAGTTTCAGAAACTCAGATCCCTACCAAATGGAAAATGCTGTCCACTGGCACCTAGACCTCAGATAAGGGGAAACTGAGAACTGAACAATGACCACCGTTTTTTGTTTTGTTTTTGTTTTTTTTTGAGAAACAGTCTTACTCTGCTGCCTGGGCTGGAGCACAGACATGTGATCAAGGCTTCCTGCAGCCTTTCTCTCCTGGGCTCAGGAGAGAATTCCACCTCAACCTCCCAAGTAGTGGAGACTAACAGGCATGTACTACCATGACTGCCTGAATTTTTTGTGTATTTTCTGTGGAGATGGGGTTTTGCCATGTGGTCCAGGTTGGCTGACTGCCATTCTTTGTTCTGAATTTCTTCTTGAGGATCCTGGAGGAAGTCATGCTCACAGGCAGTTACTGTTGGAAGAGATCCAAGTTACCCTAAGTTACTGGTAGCATGTCCTCACAGGTCCATAGCAACTTCAGTCCTTTCCTCCTCAGAAGAATTAGATTCATGGGCATAAGGCAGAAAAAGAGACCAAGACAAGTTCCAGAGCAGGAGGAGAAGTTTATTTGAAAAGTCATTAGAATAGGAAAGAAAGGAAGGTATGCTTGGAAAAAATCCAAGCAGGCACATGAAGGTTAAAGAGAGAAGGTCAACTGCCCTGTTTAACTGTGATCCTAGGACTTTTTTTTTTTTTTTTTTGATCCTAGGACTTTTATGACCTTGCTTCTTTCCTTTGATTATTCCCTTAGGGTGAGCTGCCCACATGTGCAGATCCCTCCTTACCTTTGGGAAATGAGCACACACAGTGTGTTTCGGGAGTTGTACACATGCATATTGGAGGCTTTCTTCCCTTACCTGGTGGAATGTACGCAGAATATCATACTTCGGCCATTTTTGTCTCTTAATATGCAAGCCCAGGAAGCTGTTTCTCCCTGGGGCCTGCATTCAATTTACATTTCATTTTGATGTTAACAGGTGTAGACCATCAGGAAATGGCCTCCGAATTATCATTTTTAGAGAGGCGAAGTGATAATTGCTGAAACATCATCAGACATTTATAGTGGGTCGGGGGAGAGCTCTCTCCAGCCTAGCTGATGCCTAACTACGGATGCAACCTTCTTTCCTCCTTAGCGTAGCTAAATCTGGGTTCTTTTCTCACAATCAGGAAGAATTAGACACATGGACATATTGCATGGTGAGGAGGACAGAATTTATTAAGCAAAAGGGGAGCTCTCAGAAAAGAGAAGAGTCCTGCCAGCAGGCTCCCACCCTACAGATTGAATACCAGGCCACCACACACAAGCTGAAGAGGCCAGGCTCCTCCCCTCCAGAAGGTGTGGCTTTCTGGTGGCTCCACCCCAATCCCCCAATGTATGTGGGCCTCCAGTCCATTGAAGGCATGCCTAGGAAAGACCCTGTGCGGGTTCCCTTATCTGCACAAAAACATTTGGTATAAATACTTGTGGGGTAGATTAGAGATTCTCCAGGGACCCTTCCTTATCTGCCTAGGCATTTGTCTGCCTTCTGCCTCTATCAATCCCCCCTCTAAAGTGGTACGTCTAACTGCCATTTAGAATAGGGACAAAGACCAATCTTAACTGCTTCCTAATGACGGGGTGCTTTTTTGGGAAAACAGCATCAGATCTTCCTCAGAAGCCTATCTAAAGGCCCCCAGTAAAAGGGGCCATTGTTTCAGGCTCTGGTTGCATGACTATTTGGAGTTTGATGGCCTGAAGGTGAGAAGAGACAAACTGGGTTATTAGAAGACACATATCAAGATGAAACAAGGTGTGGGGAGCAAGGACAGCTCAAAAATCCCAAGGTTGCCAAGATGCTCAGATAACTGGTGGCTATAGTTATGCTTGCTGAGATTTGGGTGGATGAGGCTTGGCTTTGGATAGCACCCTTGGTCTTATTTTCCCAAAAAGGGTAACCTCCAGGTAATGGGCACCCTATTTATTCCTACCACCTGGCAGGATTTGTAGGATAATTGCCCAGAACTGGAATATTGATCCAGATTTTTACATTAACCATCCCTTTGTGCTTCTTCTGAGCTGCAGCCAGAGATCGCTGGTAGGTTCACAGGAATAAGCAGGGTTAGTCTAAAAATGTAGGCAAAAAACTTAAACACAACTAATGAGTCTAGATTTTAGAGACGAGTGTATGATAAGTTTTGAAACATACTTTCTGTCTCTCTAGTCGTCATTTTTGTTAAAAACAAATCATGATAGGACTGAATTGTTTGCAAAATAAACTTTAGTCTTATACTTGACCTGATTATCTGCATAAAGTACAACAAGAATAATTATTTTTGCATAGATGTTGTAAATTGGCTTTAATGGAGCTCAACTCCACAAGGAATCTCAGATAAGACTTTTTATTTTTATTTATTTATTTATTTTTTTGAGACAGAGTTTCACTCTTGTTACCCAGGCTGGAGTGCAATGGCGCGATCTTGGCTCACCGCAACCTCTGCCTTCTGGGTTCAGGCAATTCTCCTGCCTCAGCCTCCTGAGTAGCTGGGATTACAGGCACGTGCCACCATGCCCAGCTAATTTTTTGTATTTTTTTTTTTTAGTAGAGACAGGGTTTCACCATGTTGACCAGGATGGTCTCGACCTCTTGACCTCGTGATCCACCTGCCTCGGCCTCTCAAAGTGCTGGGATTACAGGCATGAGCCACCGCGCCCGGCCAGATAAGATCTTTAAAGCCGAGCCCAGCCAAAGGTTTGTACCATCAAATACCTATAAGTAGGGTGAATTCCTCTCTTCTAGAGGTCCAAGAACATGGGGTTCCTGAGTCTGTTAGAAAGTGACATTCTTTTTTTTTTTGAGACAGTGTCTGTCATCCAGGCTGGAATGCAGTGATGCAATCTTAGCCAACTACAACCTCCACCTCCCAGGTTCAAGCAATTTTTGTGCCTCAGCTTCCCAAGTAGCTGAAACTACAGGGACACACTACGAAACCTGGCTAATATTTGTATTTTTAGTAGACCCGGGTTTTCACCATGTCGGCCAGGCTGGTCTTGAAGTCTTAAGCTCAAGTAATCTGCCTGACTTGACCTCCCAAAATGCTGGAATTACAGGCATAAACCACTACACCTAGCTAGAAAGTGACATTCTTTACTCATCACAAGTTAGGAGCCCTGTATGGGAACTGTATAGACAAGGTATGAGGCCAGCTTTCCCAAGGGGCTTTTATCGGCTCTGCAGGTTAAGCTTGATTCCTTAAAGGAAAGCACACCCTTTGAATTAAAGCCTTGGTAAAACAACCAGTTTCTCCAATTGTTCTCTGTTGCCGAAGAAAAAGGATTTTTTTTTTTTTTTTTGCACTGATGCAAATAACCATATTGTCATAAGTTAAGAATAGTCATGACTAGTTTCCAAATTCTGGAGAAGCCAGGTAAAAAGAAACAAATATGCTCCAAATTTTGTTCACGGGAGTTAATTTACTTGATTATTAAAGGCTGTAAATATTCCAAAATAGGTTTTCCTTGACTCTGAAAAACAAAACAAAGATCAGCAATGTTTTAAGCAAAAATAAAAAAAAAGAAAAAAAAAGATTACTTCTGTTAGTTCAATCCATTATATTAACTCTTGTTCTGCTTGATACTCATAAACATTTCAGTTCTTCATGAGTCCTGTACATTTTTCCTTTATTTCAATGTAACAATCTCCACAGTTATCAGAAATCTGCATTTGAGAGCACTAAAGATATATATGTGATTATAAACCATCTTTTGAAGTGGATCAAAACCAGATAAGAATTGTCTGTGATTAACTGGAAGAAACCACCTTAAACTTCATATGGAACCAAAAGAGGGCCCACATAGCCAAGACAATCCTAAGCAAAAAGAACAAAGCCAGAGGCATCACACTACCTGATTTCAAACTATACTACAAGGCTACAGTAATCAAAACAGCATGGTACTGGTACTAAAACAGAGATATAGACCAATGGAACAGAACAGAGACCCTGGAGGCAACACCACACATCTACAACCATCTGATCTTTGACACACTGGACAAAAACAAGCAATGGGGAAAGGATTCCCTGTTTAATAAATGGTGTTTAGATAACTGGCTAGCCATGTGCAGAAAGCAGAAACTGGACCCCTTCCTGACACCTTGCAGTAAAATTAACTCCAGATGGATTAAAGACTGAAACATAAGACCTAACACCATAAAAACCCTAGAAGAAAACCTAGGCAAACCATTGAGGACATAGGCATAGGCAAGGACTTCATGACTAAAACACCAAAAGCATTGGCAACAAAAGCCAAAATAGACAAATGGGAGCTAATTAAACTCCAGAGCTTCTGTACAGCAAAAGAAACAATCATTAGAGTGAACTGGCACCAACAGAATGGGAAAAAATTTTTGCAATCTACCTATTTGATAAAGGGCTAATATCCAGAATCTACAAAGAACTAAAACAGATTTACAAGAAAAAAAAAAACCCATTCAAAAGTGGGCGAAGGATATGAACAGACGCTTTTCAAAAGAAGACATATATGAGGCCAACAAACATACGAAAAAATGCTCATGATCATTGATTATTAGAGTAATGCAAATCAAAACCACATTGAGATACCGCCTCATGCCAGTTAGAATGGCGATCATTAAAAAATCTGGAGACAACAGATGCTGGAGAGGATGTGGAGAGAAAGAAACACTTTTACACTGTTGGTAGGAGTATAAACTAGTTCAGTCACTGTGGAAGACAGTGTGGCATTTCCTCAAGGACCTAGAAATAGAAATTCCATTTGACCCAGCAATCCCATTACTGGGTATATACCCAAAGGATTATAAATTATTCTATTATAAAGACACATGCACAGGTGTATTCATAGAGGCAATGTTTACAATAGCAAAGACCTGGAACCAACCCAAATGCCCATCAACAATAGACTGGACAATGAAAATGTGGCACATATACACCAATGAATAATCTGCAGCCATAAAAAATGATGAGGTTGTGTCCTTTGTAAGGACATGGATGAATCTGGAATCCATCATTCTCAGCAAACTGACACAAGAACAGAAAATCAAACTCTGCATGTTCTCACTCATAGGTGGGTGTTGAACAGGAGGGGAACACCACACATTGGGGTCTGTTGGGGGGAGCCAAGGGAGGGACAGCGGGGGGGTGGTGCAGAGGTTGGGGAGGGATAACATGGGGAGAAATGCCAGATGTAGGTGATGGGGGGATAGAGGCAGCAAACCACATTGCCATGTGTGTACCTAGGCAATAATCCTGCATGATCTGCACATGTACCCCAGAACCTAAAGTACAATTAAAAAAAAATAAAAAGGATTGTCTGTGATTAACAAGATGTCCAGGGTAGTTACAGTTAAAAACACGATTGACAGATAAATTTGGTTATCTCTGTGGTTTACAATAATCAACATAATAACCTTAATTATGATTGATGGCATAAACTCAGAAGTCAGGCATTAGAATTTTAGACATCCCATATAGTTTTGGAACATTTATTAATATTCTTTCCTAAAATATAACCTGAAGAAGATTAAACATCTTTTTGGCAATCCCACATACCTGAACATGTCAAATAATCCTATTTACCTTTCTTCTGCATGCTTCAGGAGCCCTTGGTAAAATCCAAAAGCTAGGGGTCAGGAAAGACAATTTTGAAACTGAAGTTTGATTTTGGGAAGCCTGTTAAATATATTAGAGGTTTAAAACACTTGATAATGTGAAATACAATTCCAGATTACCATGTTATTTATTTTGCCAAATTAATGACTCAAACTTTTTTTTTTGTTTTTGAGATGGACTCTCACTCTGTTGCCCAGGCTGGAGTACAGTGGTGTGATCTCAGCTCACTGCAACCTCTGCCTTCCGGGTCAAGCAATTCTCCTACCTCATCCTCCCAAGCAGCTGGGATTACAGGCACCTGAGTCCACACCTGGCTAATTTTTGCATTTTTAGTAGAAACGGGATTGCGCCATGTTGGCTAGGCTGGTCTCAAACGCCTGACTTCAGGTGATCTGCCTGCGTTGGCCTCCCAAAGAGCTGAAATTACAGGTATGAGCCACTGTGCCCGGCAACTCAACCATTTTTTTTTTTTTTAGGCAAAAAACTTCAATCATTAAGCAGGAAGACTTAGCTTTTCAAACAATTTGTCTTCTGTTTTCTCTTTCTCTTCCTTGGCAGCCTATCCACAAGGCAAGCTAAAATCTTTAGGTATCCTTCATTATTACATGAGAATCTTGTACAAGGAAGAGAAAGCCAAATTTTACCCTTACGTTAGTGTACTATTAATGTCAACCCCAATTTTCGAATGAAACTTTATAGACAATTCTATCCAATCTTAACTGGTTTGTCCATGAGGTGAGTCTCTTATAATCCTTTTATAACCCTTTACAAATTTTGCTAAAAAGCAAATTAGTCCCCAAAAAAAGAAAGAAAATTGCCAGAAATGTGCCCCCACCAAAAAAATAAATAAATAAAAATAAAAATAAAAAGCAAATCAGTACCTTAAGAAAACCCTGTGCTTTTATTTTAGTGCTCAATTTATAGAAGAACCATATAAGACCCTTTTGAATTTAGACAGCGTTAACACAGATAATTTCTTTTGCAAGATTAATTTTTAGAAACATTCCGCAACTTGTCTAAACCTCTAGCTTTATCTTATCTAATTTAAAGCAATCCTGGCCAGGCACAGTGGCTCATGCCTATAATCCCAGCATTTTGGAAGGCCCAGGAAGTTGAATCACCTGAGGTCAGGAGTTCAAGACTAGCCTGGCCAACATGGTGAAGCCCCATCTCTACTAAACATAAGCCAGGTGTGGTGGTGGATGTCTGTAATCCCAGCTCCTTGAGAGGCTGAAGCAGGATAATCATTTGAACCCAGGAGCTAGAGGTTGCAGTGAGCTGAGATCGTGCCACTGCACTCCAGCCTGGGCAACAGAATGAAAACTCTGTCTCAAAAAACAGCAACAATAACAATCACACACACACAAAAATCCTTTAACTCTAGGCAAAAATTTACATTTCCATGTTTTCTTTTCTTTTTTTTTTTTTTTTTTTAAACAGTTTCACCCTTGTTGCCCAAGCTGGAGTGCAATGGCCTGATCTCGGCTCACTGCAACCCAGTCTCCCAGGTTCAAGTGATTCTCCTGCCTCAGCCTCCCAAGGAGCTGGGATTACAGGAACGCGCCACCATGCCTGGCTGATTTTTTGTATTTTTAGTAGAAACAGGGTTTCACCATGTTAGCCAGGCTGGTCTCAGACTCCTGACCTCAGGTGATCCGCACACCTCAACATCCCAAAGTGCTGGGATTACAGGTGTGAGCCACCGCATCCTGCCCACGGTCTTTTATCTTTTATTTATTTATTTATTTATTTATTTATTTATTTATTTTTGAGACACAATCTTACTCTGTTGCCCAGGCTGAAGTGCAGTGGCGTAATCTTGGCACACTGCAAACTCTACCTCCCAGTTTGAGCAATTTTTCTTATTTCAGCCTTCCAAATAGCTGAGATTACAGGCACATGCCAACACACCTGGCTAATTTTTGTATTTTTAGTAGAGACAGGTTTCACCATGTTGGCTAGGCTGATTTTGAACTCCTGACCTCAGGTGGTCCGCCCACCTTGCCCTCCCAAAATGCTGGGATTACAGACACTCAGCCACGATCTTTTATTTTACCCTGAATATTTCCTTTCTATGATCCCAGGCCTTTAGATAAACTCAACCAATTGTCAACCAGAAATTGTTTAAATTTATCTGCAGCCTGGAAGTCCCCGCTTTGAGTTGTCCTACCTTTCTGGTTCAAACCAACGTATTTTTTAAGTGTATTTGATTGATGTCTCATGTCTCCCTGAAATGTATACCACCAAGCTGTGCCCTGACCACCCTGGGCACATGTTCTCAGGACCTCCTGAGGACAGTGTCACAGGCCATGGTCATTCACATTTGGCTCAGAATAAATCTCTTCTAATATTTTACAGAGTTTGACTCTTTTCATTGACACTTTTATACTTCCCTTGTTATCCGACTTGAGCCATGCCAGGCGGCCAATATTTCTGGCTTTTGAACTTTACCATGAGTAACCTCACAGGTGAAATCAACAAGCCTCAGTTAAGGTTATGACTTTATCACCAGTGTATGAGGTATTTTCAAAGAGGTGGTAAGCAGTTTTTACAAAATCTGGAACTTTGAAAGGTGGCTCAGAGAAAGGAATTTCAAGAAAGAAAGCTAGAAGTTGTTCATGGAGGGGCAGAGAATCAGCAAATGGTAAAAGTCACAGACTTTAGCCAGAAAGTACTCATTCCCTAAGTCAAGATTGAACTCGGCTGCCATGGTAAAATGGCAGAGACTAAAACCAACTACTGCCACATGGTTATAGGTCACCCTTCCAAGGACATAAAACAAGATGGAGGCCACAGCAAGGTTTGTCACTGCCAGTTTCCCAGGCTGACTTGAACAGCAGGCTTATGTGGGCCTTGGCCTGCATCCTATCCTAAGGTAGCCCTTTTTTTGACAGAACTGTACAGAAAGACATACAAAGCACACCAGAGTGGCTACAGCTTGACACCAACCTCATAAATCCTTTTTCATTAATCAAAACTTTACAGAGAATATAAATCGTGATCCTTACCATTCCTTTGCATGGGGAGAGGGAGGCCTAAAGTCCAATTGGTTAAAAAAAGACTTTTACCCTTTTGCTGGCATGTCAGGCTTCTGGGATCCCTTCCCTCAAGCCAAATGTGGTGGCACGCTCCTGTAATCCCAGCTACTCAGGGAGGCTGAGACAGAAGAATTGCTTGAACCTGGGAGGCAGAGGTTGCAGTGAGCTAAGATGGTGCCACTGCACTACAGCCTGGGTGACAGAGTGAGACTCCATTTCAAAAATAAATACATAAATAAATTTTAAAAATAAATAAATAAATTTTGTATGAGTGTGTTTTTAAATATAAAAGCTCAATCTTAGCTTGAGCAATATAGTGAGACCCTATCTCTACAAAACAATTTTTAAAAAATAGCCATAGTGGTATCTACCTGTAGTCCCAGTTACTCAGGAGGCTGAGGCAGGAGGACCACTAAAGCACAGCAGTTCAAGGCTGCAGTGAGCCATGATCATACCACTGCACTCCAGGCCGGATGACAGAGCGAGACCCTGTCTCTTAAAAAAAAAATTAAAATTAAAAAATCTCAATATTTACTACACAGAGCATTCTACAGATTCAATGCAATCCCTATTAAAATATCAATTACATTCTTCACGGAAACAGAAAAAAATTCTTAAGATTTGTATGGAATTACAAAAGATCTTAGATAGCCAAAGGAATCGTGAGCAAAAAGGACAAAGCTGGAGGCATCATATTGCTAGACTTCAAAATATACTACAAAACTTTAGTAACCAAAGCAGCATGGTACCAGCATAAAAATAGATGCACAGGCCAATGGTACGGAATAGAGATCCCAGAAATTGATCCATGTATCTATAGCTAACTCATTTTTCACAAAGACATCAAGAATAGTCATGGGGGAAGGACAGTATCTTCAATAAGCAGTCCTGGAAAACTGGATATCCATATACAAAAAGAACAAAGTTAGACCCCCCACTGCTCATTCTGTACAAAAATCACAACTCTAAATGGTTTCTGTTCATTCTTCCCCTTTCTAGTAGTCCCCAGTGTCTATTGTTCTTATCCTTATGTCCATGTGTACCCACTTTTTTTTTTGAGACAGAGTCTCACGCCATCACCCAGGCTGGATGCAACCTCTGCTTCCTGGGTTCAAGCAATTTTCCTGCCTCAGCCTCCTGAGATGCTGGGACTACAAGCATGCACCACCACACCTGGCTAATTTTTAGGGGGTATGCTTAGTAGAGACAGGGTTTTACCATGTTGGCCAGGCTGGTCTCGAACTTCTGGCCTCAAGTGATCTGGCTGTCTTGGCCTTCCAAGGTGCTGGGATTACAGGCATGAGCCACCGTGTTCCAGCCCTTAGGTCCCACTTATAAGACAGAAAGAACATGTGGTATTTGGTTTGTTCCTGTGTTAGCTTAGGATAATGGCCTCCAGCTCCATCCATGTTGCTGCAAAGGACATGATTTCATTCTTTTTTATGGCTGTGTTGTATCCCATGGTATATATGTACCAAATTTTCCTTATTCAATCCACTTTTGATAGACACCTAGGTTGATTCCATGCCTTTGCTATTGTGACTAGTGCTGTGGTGAATAAATGAGTGTGGGTGTCTTTTTAGTAGAACAATTTGTTTTCCTTTGGGTATATATCTATATACCCAGTAAAGAGATTGCTGGGTTGAATGATGGTTCTGTTCTGAGTTTTTTTTTTTTTTTTTT
>NW_016107336.1:9165718-9168199 GCF_001604975.1 Cebus imitator
GATTCTCCTGCCTCAGCCTCCTGAGTAGCTGGGACTACAGGCGTGCACCACCACGCCCAGTTAATTTTTGTATTTTTAGTAGAGACAGGGTTTCACCATGTTGACCAGGATGGTCTCGATCTCTTGACCTCGTGATCCAGCCGCCTCGGCCTCCCAAAGTGCTGGGATTATAGGCGTGAGCCACCGTGCCTGGCCGCTTGAGTTCTTTGAGAAACCTCCAAACTGCTTTCCACAGTGGCTGAACGAATTTACACCATCAATAGTGTATATGCATTCGCAGGAAACTCTCACATGCCACTGGTGGGAATGTAAACTAGAACAGCCACTATAGAGAACAGAATGAAGATTCCTTAGGAAAATACAAATACAACCACCATATGATCTAGCAATCCCACTGCTGGGCACTTATCCAAAGGAAAGGAAATCAGTATATATTGAAGAGACATCTGCATCCCCATGTTTAGTGCAGCAACATTCACAGTAGCCAAGATATGAAATCAACGTAGGTGTTCAACAACAGATGAATGGATAAATAAAATGTGGCATATATACATAACGAAACACTCTTCAGCCATTAAAATAATGAAATACTGTCATTTGCAACAGCATGGACAGAACTGGAGGACATTATGTTAAGTGAAAACAACCAGAAACAGAAGGTTAAACACTACATGTTCTTACTCACATGTGGAAGCTAAAAACACTTGAACTCATAGAAGTAAAAGGTACAGTATAAGAGAGGGTACCAGAGGCTGGGAAGAGTAGGGGAAATGGCAAGGTGCGGGGATAGGGAAAGATTTGTTACAAAATACAAAATGATAGCTAGATAGGAATATGTTCCAGTGTCCTCTACCACTCTAGGATGACTATAGTTAATGACATGTAGTTTCAAACTCCTAGAAGGAGGATATTGAATGTTCCTAATGTAAAGAAATGATAAATGTTTGAAATGGTGGATCTGCTACTTACACAGGTCAGATCATTATGCATTAATATGTATTGAAACATCACTATGTACTATACAATTGTTACATGTCTTTTTTTGTTTTAACATGTCTTGTTTGTTTCCAACAGGGCCTGGCTCTGTCACCCAGGGTGGAGTGCAGTGGTGCCATCACAGCTCACTGCAGCCTTGATTTTGCAGGCCTAAGCAATCTTCCCACCTCCTTAGTAGCTGGGACTACAGGTGTGTCCCACTCTGCCTGGCTAATTTTTTCTATTTTTATTTTAGAGACAGTGCTCATTGCATTGCCAGGCTTATCTTGAACTTCTGGGCTCAAGCGATCCACCTGCCTTGTCTTCCCCAAGTGCTGGGATTACAGACATAAGGCACCATGCCTGGCTTACTATATGTCAGTTTAGAAAATAAAATAAATTTATAAAGTTCAATCTTTAGAAAGACTTATAAATAATCCCCTTCTAATTATAGCCAACTTGATTATACACAGATTTCCTTTGATGTATTCCCCTTTTATACTATCCATCATGACTTAGACTTTGATGACATGCTTGGAGTTTCTGCTTCTTCATTTTGGCCTCTATGTGGCAGAAAAAAAATTATGTTGGAGAGATATTCTGTATCATTACTCTGAGCTCAAGATTTTGACCTTATTGATCTGACAGCCTGTTATAAACATTTTTCTAGTTATTTTTCTTTTAGATAACTAATTTCTCAATAAGTGTTACAACACCATATACATTTATTAGTCAGGCAAACCTAAAAGGTTTCTAGTTTATTGGTTACTATGGAGCTATTGTTACTTGTAAAGCCATTAATTTAAAAGTCCTTAAAACTTTTCTATTTTAAATCTTTGCTGGAATAGCATATGAAATGACTTTTATTTCAACACAGTAGAAAAGCCAGCTGACTTAAAGTAGGCAGAAAAAAATAAATACAGAAAGAATTTGGAGCCGGGCGCGGTGGCTCGAGCCTGTAATCCCAGCACTTTGGGAGGCCAAGGTGGGTAGATCACTTCAGGTCAGGAGTTCAAGACCAGCCTGGTCAACACGGTGAAACTCTGTCTGTACTAAAAATACAAAAATTAGCCAGGCATGGAGGCACACAGGCACGTGCCTGTAATCCCAGCTACTTGGGAGACTGAGGCAGAAGAATCACTTGAACCCAGGAGGTGGAGGTTGCAGTGAGCTGAGACTTAGCCATTGCACTACAGCCTGGGTGACAAGAGCATAACTCTGTCTCAAAAAAAAATTTATATCTATATACACACATACATATATATATTTATGTTAAATATATAAAATTTTTATATGTATAAATATATACTTACACATTATATATATATATATATATATATATATATATAAAATAAAAATGTGTGTAAGAACAGGCCATAATATGTAGCCGGCTAGAGTACCAGAAAATTTGGTGTACTTTAATGTTTAAGAATCCCATTTTAGGCCGGGCGCGGTGGCTCAAGCCTGTAATCCCAGCACTTTGGGAGGCCGAGGCGGGTGGATCAC
>NW_016107336.1:9168292-9178208 GCF_001604975.1 Cebus imitator
TCCCAGCTACTCAGGAGGCTGAGGCAGGAGAATTGCCTGAACCCAGGAGGCGGAGGTTGCGGTGAGCCGAGATCGTGCCATTCCACCCCAACCAGGGAAAAAAAAGCAAAACCCCGTCCCAAAAAAAAAAAAAAAAAAAAGAATCCCATTTTATTTCTTAATAATCTCTTGAGAGCAATGAAAATCTTATAAATTTTGCCAGCAAACTGACACAAGAAGAGAAAATCAAACACCGCATGTTCTCACTCATAGGCGGGTGTTGAACAATGAGAACACATGGACACAGGGAGGTGAGTATCACACACTGGGGTCTGTGGGGGGGAGCCAGGGGAGGGACAAGGGGTGGGGAGTTGGGGAAGGATAACATGGGGAGAAATGTGTACCTATGCAACAATCTTCCGTGTTCTTCACATGGACCCCAAAACCTAAAACGCAATAAAATATATATTTAAAAAATAACATTTGCCAGGGAATGTCAGGGGTTTGAAATGGAGTTTTAGATGCTGGCGACTGCCCTAGTGGCTTTTAGTTATCCATCCTGCGTCGGTGATTTAGAGTGTTTATTTTTGCTCCTGGGCAACTTTCAGAAATAAGCAAGGGAAAACAGTCAATTCAAATCAAAGGAAATCAGATAAGAGTTATCACAGAAATTTTAACCACAGGCATGCAGATCAAACAAAATATTAAACTAGTTGCACAGATCAAATGAAAAGTAAATTCACCAGAAAAGATATACCTTACAAATGGAATGTAAATTCTGTGGAAACCACTGTTCTCAGTCCAGAAAGACGTAGGTCTTTATACCAGAAAGGACTTACTAGAAAAGCTAAAAGGCCTTGTATCATCCCAGGAGGTATGTACAGTCCTTCATTTAGGTGACTTAATCCAAATCAGATCCCAACTAATATCCAAAAGCCCCTACCAGAAAGAGAACAGCTCGGCTTAAAAGAAAACTCACCAGGAAATAAAAGGCGAACCGTGTAACACACGCCAGTTCCAAATATCACTGCGTACTTCTAAGAAGAATCTTTTTCAGGTCCCTTTTCAGACACCAGATATTTCAACCTAAATAAACAGAGAGGCTCTCTAAAAGAAAGGGTATCTATTTTGGGAATAGAGCATTGCAGTGAGAATGCACACGCTATACTAAACTATGTGCATATTTAGGGTGGTAAGGGAAGGAAGACAAAGACTTTTTTTTTTTTTTTGAGACAAGAGTCTCACGCTGCCAACTAGGCTGGAGTGCGGGGGTGCAATCTCAACTCACTGCAACCTCCGCCTCCTGGGTTCAAATGATTCTCCTGCCTCAGCCTCCTGAGTAGCTGGGATTACAGGTGCCTGCTGCCACATCTGGCTAATGTTTTGTATTTTTAGTAGAGATGGGGTTTCACCATATTGGCCAGGCTGGTCTGAAACTCCTGACCTTAGGTGATCCACCCGCCTTGGCCTCCCAAAAGTGCTGGGATTAAAGGCATGGGCCACTGCACCCAGCCAACAAAGATTCTTAAAGGAAGAAAATGAGAAGGACTGTATAACTGTTTTGAATTAGCTATGCTTGGCTACAAAGATCAACAATAAGGCAGTTGCTGGGCCAGTGTCGTTGCTGAAGTATCTTTTGTGTGAGGTTCCAATGGCGTTTGTGCAAGGCAATGGTTTTTGCAGTCTTTTTGATAGTTTTCATTATCAGGCATACAAACAAACCTTTTTTTCATGGCCTTTCCCACCTCTATTTGTCAGAGTATTTTTTAATATTAGTGATTTCATTTTTATTCTGAAAACTTTCACAGTATAATAATATAGGGCCTTTTGTGTTTGGCTTATTATGTTTTCTTTCACTTACACTTTCAAAGTTTATACATGTTGTACCCTGTATCAGTACTTCATCCCTTTTTATAGCTGAAAAATATCTTCCATTGTATGGATATAGAATATTCTGTTTAATCCATTCATCAACTGATGCATTTGGATTGTTTTTACTTTTTCACTTTTTGGCTATTAAGAGTAATACTAGCTGTAACTAGGGAGGGTTAAAAAAATAATACTGCTCTGAGAGTGTATGTACAAGTTTTTGTGTAAACGTGTTTTCCATTCTCTTACATATATAGCTAAGAGCATAATTACCATGTCATACGGGAACTCTATGCTTAAACTTTTTTTTTTGAGACGAAGTCTCTCTCTGTCGCCCAGGCTGGAGTGCAATGGCACAATCTCGGCTCACCGCAACCTCCACCTCCTGGGTTCAAGCAATTCTCCTGCCTCAGCCTCCCGAGCAGCTGGGACTACAGGTGCCCGCCACCACGCCTGGCTAATTTTTTGTATTTTCAGTAGAGACGGGGTTTCACCGTGTTAGCCAGGATGGTCTCCATCTCCTGACCTCGTGATCCACCTGCCTTGGCCTCCCAAAGTGCTGGGAGTCACTGGACTCAGCCTGCTTAAACTTTTAAGGAACTGCCAGGCTGTTTACCCAAGCTCAAGCCAGTCTTTGAACCCAGGCAGTCTCATTCTATAGCCCTATGTTATACTTCCTCCATGGAAATGGTAATAAAAGCCATCCCACTTAAAAAAAAAAAAAAAAAAAAGTGAGAGCCACCGCAAAGGCCCACATTAGTTTTTTTTTTCTTGAGACAGAGTTTTGCTCTTGTTGCCCAGACTGGAGTGCAATGGTGTGATCTTGGCTCAAGTCAACCTCCGCCTCCCGGGTTCAAGGGATTCTCCTGCCTCAGCCTCCCAAGTAGCTGGGATTATAGGCATATGCCACCATGCCCAGCTAATTTTGTATTTTTCGTAGAGATGAGGTTTCTCCATTTTGGTCAGGGCTGGTCTTGAACTCCCGACCTCAGTTGATCCTCCAGCCTCGGCCTCCCACAGTGCTGGGGTTACAGGCATGAGCCGCAGTGCGTGGCCCCACAATTAGTTTTAAAGGGCTAAAGTCAAGGTGTTGGAGGGGCTGCCTTCCTTCGGAGACTCCAGGGGAGAATCGATTTCCTTGCCTTTCTCAGCTTCCAGAAGCGGCCTCCATGTCTGCATTACCACAGTCTCTACTTCTGCAATCTCATCTTCCTTGACCCTCCTGGCTGTCTCTTTTCACTTGGAAGGATCACTGTAATTACTCTCCTGCCTGTCTCTTTCACTTGTAAGGATAATCCAGATACTTTCTCCTTCTAAAGGTCCGTAATTCGATCCTATCTGCAAAGTCTCTTTTGCTAAGTAAGGTAACATATTCACAGGTTCTGAGCCTTAGGATATGGACGTTGTAGGGAGCTATTGTTCTGCCTGCCACACTCCACTTCCTTCATGTCTTCACTCAATATCCCTTTCAGCAAGGTCTTCACTGACCAGCCTTCATAAGATCCCATTACATCTCTGCCTTAAAAAAATCCCCCTTCCCCTTTTTTTTTTTAGGGCTCACTACTATCTCAGGTATGCTACATTTTTCTTTCTTTTTTTTTTTCTTTCATATGCAAGCCTACCTGAATGAACATTTTTCTTATTTATCTTTTGTCTCTGACCAGAATATGAATTCCATGAGGGGACAGGTTTTCATCTGCTTTTTCAGTGCTGTATTCCTAGGGCCAAGAACAATGCTTGACATTTGAATAGGTGTCCAAGTACTGGTTGAATATAAATTTTTAAATGGAATGTCATTACGTTTGTAGTATTTATTTCTCAGAAGAATAAACTTGATTGGTAACTTGGTCAAGCTAGTTGGAATTTCACGATGATACAACATGAAATTTCATTAACAAAGGGTGTGTGAGGCCGGGCGCGGTGGCTCAAGCCTGTAATCCCAGCACTTTGGGAGGCCGAGGCGGGTGGATCACGAGGTCAAGAGATCGAGACCATCCTGGTCAACACGGTGAAACCCCATCTCTACTAAAAATACAAAAAATTAGCTGGGCATGGTGGCGCGTGCCTGTAATCCCAGCTACTCAGGAGGCTGAGGCAGGAGAATTGCCTGAACCCGGGAGGCGGAGGTTGTGGTGAGCCGAGATCGTGCCATTGCACTCCAGCCTGGGTAACAAGAGCGAAACTCTGTCTCAAAAAAAAAAAAAAAAAAAAAAAAAAAAAAAAAAAAAAAAAAAAAAAAAAAAAAAAAAATCAAAAAAAAAACAAAGGGTGTGTGATCTCAGGGACGACGTGCTGGAATTCCGTATTTGCAGTTAATAGATTTGTATATAGATTTCCTATGAGAATCTGCAATAAAAAAAAAGAGCTGCTAACTGGAAGCATTACAAGTGGAGTCCATGAAATGCTTGCTAATTGCTAAAATAAAGAGCTTTTGAAATCAAAGCATCATGCAATATGAAAATTGGTGTTATAAATACCTCCAGCCTAGTGCTTCTTACACTTTAACATGCATATGAATCATAAACTGTAATGTGCATATACATCACCTGGGAATCTTGTTAAACATGCAGATTCTCACTCAGTAGGTCTGAGGTAGGGTCTGGCATTCTGTATTAATGAGTTTCCGGGTGATGTTGATGGGGCTGATCTGTGGAAGAGCAAAACGTTTCATGATGTTAACACAGAAATTTCAAAAGTAGTATTTTTTCTTTTGTAGGAAAGATGTTAAAAGCTGAAGTCTGAAAATCTGAAGCAAGAATCAGTCTGATCAAATCATACCATCATGGGTTACTGATGTGATAGGGGATTTTCTGAACTGAAATATCATTTTCCTCTGACCAAACATCATGCACTTGAGACTGACATTTGTGATGTATAACGGCTGGTTTAAACATGAAGGCAGGGAAAAAGACGGACTGTGGAAACATACACTGAGGGGTGGTGAGGGGTCAAGGAAGCACAGGAAAAGACTACAATGTCCACTTAATTTTTTGTGGGGTATATTAGTCTGTTTCACGCTGCTGATAAAGACATACTTGAGACTGGGTAATTTATAAAGAAAAAGAGGTTTAATGGACTCACAGTTCCACATGGCTGGGGAGGCCTCACAATCATGGTGGAAGGTGAAAGTCACATCTTATGTGGTGGCAGACAAGACAGAATGAGACAGAATGAAAGCCAAGTGAAGGGAAACCCCTTATAAACCATCAGATCTCATGAGACTTCACTACCATGAGAACAGTGTGGGGGAAACCATCACCATGATTCAATTATCCCCCACTTGGTCCCTCCCACACTATGTGGGAATTATGGGAGCTACAATTCAAGATGAGATTTGGGTGGAGATACAGCCAAACCATATCACAGGGCAAGCCTTTCATAAATACACACCTATATTTACAGAAATGAAATTATTAATATATCCCATATGTCAAATACTCTTTTTCTCTCTTCCTCAGTCCTCCTACCCCACCTCCATATCACATGTCTGCAATCTTGAATGTATCCCTGCATCTTTTCCCAAACTTAAAATCATATATCATTAACACATGCATTGATTTTTTTTGGTTATTGTTTTTGCCGTCATGAAAAGCACACATCTGGAAGTGCTAGTGTAATTTATCTATTTTTAAATGAAAATCAAAGAGGGGAAAACCTTAGAAACCTTTAGCACATCCATTAATACCATTAGTGATTTTAACTGATGTTCTGTTCTAGATAATTTCTATTGGCTTTTTTCTTTTTCTTTTTTTTTTGAGGATTCTTACTTTGTTGCCCAGGCAGGAGTGCAGCGGCATGATCTCGGCTCACTGCAACCTCTGCCTCCTGGGTTCAAACAATTCTCCTGCCTCAGCCTCCCGAGTAGCTAGGATTACAGGATTACAGGATTACCATCACCATGCCCAGCTAATTATTTTTATTTTTATGTATTTTTTTAAGATGGGGGTTTCACCATGTTGGTCAGGCTGGTTTGAACTCCTGACCTCAGGTGATCTGCCCACCTTGGCCTCCAGCTAATTTTAATATTTTTAGTAGAGATGGGGTTTCACCATTTTGGCCAGGCTGGTCTTGAACTCCTGACCTCGTGATCCACCTGCCTCAGCCTCCCCCAAAGTGCTGGGATTACAGGCATGAGCCACCACACCCAGCCCTAGATCCTCCTTTTTCTTTCCTCCTGGAGCCAACTATACCTGGTTCTCATCTGGGTTGGCTATTCCTCCATTGGGTTGTTGTATGATGTCTTCCTGAGACCCTATTCACCATCCAGGCTTGAAGACAGACAAAGAAAGAAAGGACAATTGGGAAAGGATGATGTAATCAGAAGGATCAGCAGTGTCAGCAAGCTGTAGGGCTGAAACATTAGGAATTAGAGGTGAGGGAGCTGCAACCATGGAGCTCTTGCTGTACTGATCAAGCCCGCTTTAGGTTATTCGGCATCTACCTCCAAGACAAATGTTGTCTGAGTTGCATCGTGAGGCCTCATTATATTAATGCTTCCAGTACAAAAGAGAATACAGAAACTGCGTCCTTTTCTTTAACAACTATGAATATTCCTTTTACTTATTTTGAGTGCTTACCTAGGGCACGTATGTACATTTTGAGAAACTCAGTATTTTCATGGGCCAGTTATTTAAAAGCAACTTTGAAATGCCATTGGATTTTTTAAGGCCTTAATGAACACTCATGTTCACAAAGAGGAGAAAATCTTACAAATGTTCATGTAGAATAACTAGGACATTTATAGCACACACAGAGATTTAAGTTTTCTGTCCCTGGCCTCAGGCAGTCTGGGTTTAAAGCCTGGTTACACAACTTACATACTACATGACCTTGGGCAAATCAATTAACTTCTGTAAGTCTCAGTCTCTGCTTCTGTAAATTGGGGATAATGACAAAATCATAATAATACCTGCCTAAGGATTCAAATGAAAAGAAGTAATGCATCTAATTGCTTAGTGCAAGACTAGACACATAGGAAAGAACAATTAACATAAAGCATTTATTACATACTTTCTTGCTGAAATATACAGCAGCCACAAAAGTCTGAATGTGAAAAGCCATAGGATAGCAACAAAAGTCTGAATGTGAAAAGCCATAATTTTATTGTTTTTAGGGGATTTGGATAAAGTTTCACTGAACTACTTCATTCCTGTATTTGTTTATGAAACAATTATTAAGTCCTTACTATGATCCAAGTATTGTTCACAGTGCTGGAAACACATAAACGGTTCAAAAGACAACAACAAATGCCCATGAGGCATTACTCACAATAGCCCAGAGGTGGAAGCCACCCAAATATCCATCATTGGGTGAATGAATAAGAAAATGTGATAAATGCATACAGTGGAACTATTACGCAGCCTTAAAAAAAGAAAGAATTCCTGTCATGTGCTACGATATGAATGAACCTTTGAAGAAATTATAAGTGAAATAAGTCAGTCCCAAAAGGACAAATACTACATGATTCTACGTATGTATAGTATCTACAGTAGTCAAAATCAAAGAAACAAAGTTGAGAAGTGGTTGCTGCCAGGTGCGGCGGCTCATGCCTGTAATCCCAGCACTTTGGGAGACCAAGGCAGGTGGATCACCTGAGGTCAGGAGTTTGAGACCACCCTGGCCAACATGGTGAAACCCCATCTCTACTAAAAACTACAAAAATTAGCTGGGCTTGGTGGCAGGTGCCTGTAATCCCAGGTACTTGGGAGGCTGAGGCAGAATAATTGCTTGAACCTGGGAGGCAGAGGTTGAAGCAAGCCAAGTAGGTGCCATTGCACTCCAGCCTGGGTGACAGAGCGAAACTCTGTCTCAAAAAAAAAAAAAAGTGGTTGCCAAGGACTAAGAGAAGTGGGAAAGAGGGATCAGCGTCTTATGTAAGTATAGAGATTCCGGATTCTAAGGTAAAAACATTCTAGAGATGTTACACAGCAATGTAAATATACTTAACACTTGAAATTTGCACTTAAAAATGGTTAAGATGACAAATTTAATGTTATGTATTTTTAAATTCACAATTAAAAACTTAAAGCCTGCAATTGGCAAAGGAAATGCTGGGTTTATGATTGTTAAGATGGAACAGTTCAGGGCCAGGGCTGGGACAGTAACTGAGCTTGAAGGAAGATGGCAGTAGTCAGGGATGTCAGTTGGATGGCTACCACCATCTATTAAGACTATAGTCCTGGCTGGGTGAGGTGTCTCACGCCTGTAATCCCAGCACTTAGGGAGGCCGAGGTGGGTGGATCACGAGGTCAGGAGTTTAAGACCAGTCTGGCCAAAATGGTGAAACCCTGTCTCTAAAATAAATAAATACATAAATATATAAGGACACATGCACACGAATGTTCACTGCAGCACAGTTTACAATAGCAAAGACCTGGAACCAACCCAAATGCCCATTGATGATAGACTGAACAGGGAAAATGTGGCACATATACACCATGGAATACTATGCAGCCATAAAAACCGATGAGTTCGTGTCCTGTGTAGGGACATGGATCAAACTGGAAACCATCATTCTCAGCAAACTGACACAAGAACAGAAAATCAAACACCACATGTTCTCACTCATAGGTGGGTGTTGAACAGTGAGAACACATGGACACAGGGAGGGGAGCGTCACACACTGGGGTCTGTTGGGGGGAAATAGGGGAGGGACAGCAGGGGGTGGGGAGTTGGGGAGAGATAGCATGGGGAGAAATGCCAGATATAGGTGATGGGGAGGAAGGCAGCAAATCACACTGCCGTGTGTACCTATGCAACAAACTTGCATGTTCTTCACATGTACCCCAAAACCTAAAATGCAATTTAAAAAATAAATACATAAATAAATACAAATAAATTTAAAAAGACTATAGTCCTGAAGGCCATCACTTGCAGATATCAGGCTATGGTCAAAAGACAGACATTATTGCAGTCACCAAACCAATCTTGTAAGTGCTATTGTTTTTGTAGTTCTGTAGATGAAAAACTCAGTGTTTTCAGAGGTTAAGTAACTTGTCCGAGTGGTGGAAATAGTGATTTCTATTTGAGTCACTCCAATGTATAACCTGTTCTCTTAACCACTCTGCTATACCTCCCTTGGGGAGACAGGGAAATTTGTGGGCCAGATGCCAAGTCGTTGATGCAACAGCAGAAGGCAGGGGCGATAATGAGAGGGAGGTGGTAGATCTGCCTGTAGTATGAACCTTAAAGGAGGTATAGTGTAGACAAAATGGATCTGATTATATGTGCCAAATTTAGAAAAACAAAGAGATCAGTGATGAAGTCAGAATCAGTGAAATTGACATTAGGAACAAGGTAAGCAGAAGGAAAGTGAGACAGGAAGGGGAAACACTGTGGGGAAACACTCTCAACATAGCTGCTTTTAAAAAAAAGTTGCTTTAATTTGCCTACTTGTTCATATGCATGTAAAATCATCTATGTAGATATTCTATATATTCTGCCTAAACATCCTGACATACAATCTTTCATAGTAATTAGGTTAGGTAGTAAACAGGGTTCTAATCATTTTTATATTTCAAACTCATTTTTTAAAATATTTCATTTTTTTAGACAGGGTCTTGCTGTCAACAGAAGTGCAGTGGCTCAATCATAGCTAAATGCAGCCTGAAACTCCTGGGCTCAAGAGATCCTATTGCCTCAGCCTCCCAAGTAGCTGGGACTGCAGGTGTGCACCACTATACCTAGTTAATTGTTTTTTGAGACAGAGGCTTACTCTGTCATCCAGGCTCTAGTACAATGGCATGATCTCGGCTCACTGCAATCTCCGCCTCCAGGGGCTCAAGTGATTCTCGTACCCTAGACTCCAGAGTAGCTGGGATTATAGGCTTGTGTCACCACGCCTGGCTAATTTTGGTATTTTTAGTAGAGAGGGTTTCATCATGTTGGCCAGGCTGGCCTCGAACTCCTGACCTCAAGCAATTCTCCCATCTTGGCCTCCCAAAGTGGTGTGATTACAGGTATGAGCCACTGCACCTGGCCTTGAACTCATTTTAATGACCAACAAGTTGTTTTATTGTTTTGTTTTTTTTTTTTTTGAGACGGCGTTTCGCTCTTGTTACCCAGGCTG
>NW_016107336.1:9178383-9210068 GCF_001604975.1 Cebus imitator
GAGACGGGGTTTCACCGTGTTGACCAGGATGGTCTCGATCTCTTGACCTCGTGATCCACCCGCCTCGGCCTCCCAAAGTGCTGGGATTACAGGCGTGAGCCACCGCGCCCGGCCTTGTTTTATTGTTTTTAACTGTGGAGAAATACATGTAACAAAATTTATCATCTTAATTATTGTTAAGTCTGATTCAGCGATATGAAATGCACACACAATGTTGTGTGACCATCATTGCTATCCATCTCCAGAACTCTTAATTTTTTTTTTTTTTTAAAGATGGGGTTTCACCATATTTGTCAGGCTGGTCTCGAACTCCTGACCTCAGGTGATCTGCCCACCTTAGCCTCCCAAAGTGCTGGGATTACAGGCGTGAGCCACCGCACCCAGCCCATTTCCAGAACTCTTATCCCAAAAGAAACCCTGTGTTTATTAAATACCTCCTCATTTCCCTCTGCCCCAAGCCCCTGGCAACCACCATTCTATTTTCTCACATCCAAGTACTAAACAGGTCCAAACCTGTTTAGCTTCTGAGATCTGACAGGATTGGGCCTGATCAGGTTGGTATGATCACAGGTCACCATTTTCTTTTCTGTTTTTATGACTTTGACTACTCTAGGTACTTCCTATAAGCACAAGCATACACTATATGAATGACTATCTAATGTTTAAGACAGCCTAGCCAATGCCAAGGTCATTCACTGCTGCTGACCTGCCTGGAGTAAACCTCACTGTAAGGAAATTCTCTTGCCTCAGGGGCTGAACATCAGTTTTCTTGAAATAAAAATCACTTTTATGAGACCACAATTTGAGGGACTAGCCTAGCATTAAACAGAAACTTCAAAATCAGATAAGCTATAGTAGAAAATGAGCAGTGTTTGGGTTGAGTTGAGGATCAATGACTTGTGTTAAATATTTGGCATGTGCGTTCATCATTTATTAAAAATGAGAAAATTTATCCTAAAATCAATCAGCTAGACGTGATCTCTAAATTGTTCACCTTTCTATTTATTAGTGTAAAAACCTGATTCAGGCCAGGTGTGGTAGCACGTACCTGTAATCCCAGCACTTTGGAGGCAGAGGACAGATCATTGCTTGAGGCCAGGAGTTCAAGGCCAGCCTGGGAAACATAGGGAGACGCCATCTCTACAAAAAATAAACATTAAAAAAAATTAACCGGACGTGGTATCGCATGTCCATAGTCCTAGCTACTCAGGAGGCTGAGGTGGGAGAACTGCTTGAACCCAGTTTAGATTACAGTGAAATGATTGTGCCACTGCACTCCAGCCTGTATGACAGAGTGAGAACCTATCTCTAGACAAAGTAAGAAATAAAACAGATTCAGGGCTTCTAACCAGGGCTATATTAGGACCTATCTATGGCAACTCCTTTGCTTTAGGGCAAGGTTTCTCAGCTTGTGCATTATTGACATCTGAGGCCAGGTAAGTTTTTGCTGTGGAGGGCTATCTGCCCTGCGTATTGTAGGAGGTTTTGCACCTTCCTTGGCCTGCACCCACTAGATGCTAACAGTGCCTCCACATCCAAATTGACACAATCAAAAATGCCTCCAGATATTGCCAAATGTCCTCCAGCAGGCAACAGTTACCTGCAGTTGAGAACCACTGCTTTAGGTAGATGGAGATCTTTATTAAATTAAATTAAAAAAAAAGAGTGAAAAAAATCCCAAGTTCCTGATGTTCTTCATTAAATTAAAAAAAAAAAAGAGGAAGATGGAGAAGAAAAAGCACATTTTTTGCTTTACTGATGTAATCTAACATTGATTCTATGTCTCTACTCTGACCTAAACTTTGATGAAAATTAGTGTAAATTTGGCTTTAGCCTAAGGCTAGCAAAATTGTCAGGCAATCTCTTTTTGCATTCACTTCCAATAAATAATAGATTTACACTTTCTTAAGGGGAAAAATACTGTCCTATGAATCTGACATTAACATTGAATGAATACAGGGAGACCAGAGCTGCACAAAGCATGCTGGTCAGCATGGTTTGCAAAAAGCAGCATCCCTGGGTGCTTTCCTACCCCGAATAACAGGCCAGCCCCTCCCATAACACTCTAATTTCTGAGGACACATTAACATGTTTCTCCCATCACCAGATCCACAACTACGTATTCATAGCATACAGACTTTAGGGGTGTCAGATGCACAGCAGGTGCTCAAATATTTAATAAATGAATGAAGGATCAGAACCAGGTTAGTAGAGGCCAATATGTAAAAAACTGGAGCCTAAAACATCTCACTTCTGAAGTTTTCAGATTATGTAAAATTGAAGTGTTTGGGATGTTAATTTTAATTGCATTATTCTGCTGAAGTCTTCAGTGGAATCCTTAGTTCACATAGGCTATATAATAGAATATATATCTTAGAATATCTGCTACTCCATCTTGGGCCATTCCCCCACTAGCTCAGGTTCTAGTCAAACCAAGTTGTGTAACAATGGCCAGTTGGGGAGACACAAAGTGTTATGTTTGGTTTGAAAAAGAGAATTCAACAGTATAATTTTACAAGATAAGAAAAACTTTTGAAATGCTAACCACTAAAATAAAAGCTATATCCAAATTTGCTTGCTTGCAAAGATGCAGCTTTTTTTTCTTTTGTCTTTTAGAGATGGGGGTCTCACTATGTTGCCCAGGCTGGCTTCTAACTCCTGGGCTCAAGTGATCCTTCTGCCTCACCCTTCTGAGTATCTGGGACAGTATCTGGCCACAGTATCTGGGCCACCACAGATGGCTGTTTTTGTTGCAGGTATTTTTAAAGGAGAAGGGAGGGAAATTTAACAGTTTACAAAGTTCCAGTGACATGCCCTAATGTTTTTTGCCATTTTATACCTCACTGCCTTGCTACTTTTGCTTCTCTTCTCTGCCCACTCTATAACCCCCAATGTATCTCAGACACATTCTGCCTTTAGACTAAGTTTAAGCATCACCTCTTGGAGTCTCGCTGTGTCGCCCAGGCTACACTAGAAGCTACCTTTTAGAATAAAGAATATATTTGAAAGTATTGTTAAGGGCTGGGCATGGTGGCTTATGCCTGTAATCCCAGCACTTTGGGAGGCTGAGGTGGGGGTATCATTTGAGGTCAGGAGTTCAAGACTAGCCTGGCCAACATGGTGAAACCCTGTCTCTACTAAAAACATAAAATTTTTTTTATAGGTGTGGGGGTATGTGTCTGTAATTGCAGCTACTTAGGAGGCTGAGGCAGGAGAATTGCTTGAACCTGGGAGGTGGAGGTTGCAGTAAACTGAGATTACATCACTGCACTCCACCCTGACTAGGAGATATGGCGAGACTCCATCTCAAAAAAACAAATAAAAACTCCCAAAAGTATTGTTAAATACATGCATAGAAGTATTCAAAATGTTAGTTAATTCTAATCCTACAGTTTTCAGTATTAAATCAAACTCATTATCTTAGTATTCTAAAATAGCAAGCAATATAGATTATCTCTAGTGGTGATATTAAAAGTAATTTTTTTTTTTTTTTTTGAGACAGACAGTCTTGCTCTGTTGCCCAGGCTGGAGTGCAGTGGTGCGATCTCGGCTCACTGCAAAGATATAAAAAAGATATAAAAGATATAAAAAATTGCAAAGATATAAAAAATAAAGTTTAAAAAGCCTCATGTATTATGGAGTAATATGCTGTCATTTCTATTCACTGTAAATGCTGTTCTAGTTAAGCAATTATAAGCTACATTTGAATTAACAAACATTCGGCCATATCAATGATGTTATCAGTTAGATTACAGTCTTTTACTGTAAGACATAACTTGATAATAAAAGTAATTTTGACTTAAAGTTTGTAAGAATAAAATACGAAGAAACACAGCAGATTAACTGCAAAACTGAAGGCTCAGGTTCAAACCACATCTTACTTGAAAATGTTAGAAGTCTATTATAGATTTTGAAACCCAAAAGAAATAAACATGTTTTTCAATCTGGAATATATGCTTTTAATTAGTTCTCAGCAGTGCAATAAATGAACACTAATAATTTGGTAGAGAATAGCAGGAAGAAAAATTTAAACAGTAGCTTTTTGTGACTGTTTTTAAGTAGCTGACATCTAAATATGTTTCTGGAATGAATAAACTAAGGGTCTATCATATATAATGATTTAAATAATCAATAACTTTCTTATAGCCTTATCAACTGAAATTATAGAATTGTAAACATTTTTTTAATGTTTATATACATTAGCTTTCATTTGGACACATTAAACCATATTTTTCCACTGTGTAGTTAATTCATTTCTTGAGTGGCTGTCTGTCACTAGATGCCAGGTACTTGATCTAATTTTCCAGTTAGAGTTACTATTCAGCTTAAGTCACTCTACTTAGTTGTCAACAGTAGTTAAAGCAGTATCTTAAACCAGAGGTCAAAATTAAATCAATATTTTGATTCGAAATGATTACAAACATATCCAAAGGTCATGTTTACAAACATATCCAAAGGTCAAATCTACTGAGTTCAATGTTTAAAATGCATTTTCTTCTTACAGATAAGCTGTAATACATACATATGTATATAGCTATATACCTTTGATTGTGGTTGCTACACCTGAAAAATCTTTTCTCCTTAGATGGACTTACAAAATTCAAGAGAATGCCACTGATACAAGACCTAAAGTTAAAGAAAAACTTTAACTAAGTGACTTGTTACACTGTGAGACAGAAAAATGACTGATATACATTATTAACTTTTTCAAGTAATGTTATGTACAGTTTTATTGCCAGTATATGCACAACAGTAAGCATAGAACTATAAATACACAATGTAATTAACAGTAGAAAACAAAATTGTTACAGGTAGAGGGAGAGGATATAGAGAAACTTTGCCTGCTGCTAGAACAGAAACAAAGGGAGGGGAAAGCCTATGACAAATCATCCATTCAGTTCTCTTGTCTTAAATTCTTTACATACATTTCTACATTTTTTTCAATTAAACAAAGAAAGTACAGATAACTCTGTAACAATAGCAAATTGCTTCCCTAATAGCTATTTGCCTTTTCAATCAAATTCACTTTATATTAGGATTTAAAAAAAGTCAAGATGAGAAATCATTAGTATCCTGGTTCCAAATTATCTAATTTGGCCTTTCACCAAAACTGGTAACTTTTGAAAGTCAGCTGCACATGAAAAGAATGGGTGTAGCAAAAGGTGATTTAAAAAATTTGTTAACAAGTAACAGAAAAATCACCCTTTAAGTAGTTTTCCAAAAGACACTATAGGCAGCAGCTCAGGTAAAAGTATTAGCCCTGAAGAGGTAGAGAATTTGAGCCCATTATACTAAGATAGCCTTGGCACCATCTTCTCTCTCATCAGGATCAATATTTTCAAGTAAGACAATTTCATGGTAAAAGGAAACCAGGTTCCACCATTTAAAGAAAAGGTGCTGGTCACTCCCATGTCTCAATAATTAGTTTGTTTATTATGTGAGATACAGAAGACAGTCAAGGACACACACGCACTTGATTTTTTTTTTTTGTCTGTTTCCTTTATCAGGTTTATTCGTAAGTGAATTTGATATTAATAAATAAAAAAAAAGCATCATTCACAACAAAGATATAAACAAACCAAAAAAACCCTGCAATAAAACCTTCTATTTCAGTATCAAGAAAAAAACAGGCAGATGATTTGGTGCAGCTTTCTTAAGGGATCATAGAAGGGACATGGTTTTAAATAAAGATGGCAAGATCAATAACCAACAAACAATATCAGTTTTACAGAACTGGCTGATTCTGTAACATCTGTCTTTGAGGTTTTAGTTTTCAAACTACAGATCACCCCAAAGAAGTTGCAACTAATGACATGTATCACCATTACACAAACAGAGTCCAGCTGTGGTTCAAATTAGTCCTGCTTTGTTTCACATCATTTAAATATTTCTAGCATAGGACATGATACGGAACAAAACTCAAAGTAGCAATAAAAATATTATTCTGCAGTTGAATAAAGGCAAAAATGTTTTAGACTGTTAAAACTTTTAAAGCTTTAAGCATTCCTGTTTAACCAGCATTTAAAAAAATTTATACAATCATAACACTGGCAAAGTTAATGGGAAGACAAAGTACAAACATGTGAAATGATGAATTAGATTAAAAATTACTTTGTATCGATCAATTGATGTTAATACTGTTTCTTCTTGAATTTGGAATAACTATCATAAAAGTTACATGCAGACTGAGGATAGTCCTCTGTTACAGAAAATACAAAACGAAACAAAACAAAAAACTAAAACTGGGAAACAATAGTAAGTTCCAAAGGATGTGTTTGAGAATTTCCTTTCATTGATGAGGGTGGTCTATCTGTCCTTTCTTTTGAGACCTGGTTCACTTTGACGAGCTTCACTAACTTTGTCCAGAAACATCAGTAGTGGGGTCAGCTCCTCCAGAACCCGTTTGTGCACGTTTGATATAAAGATTCAGTAGCTTCATCTGCAGATTCAAGCCAAATAAATGTCATTTGAGTGAGCTGATCCAAATTATAAGACGCTCATTAAAATATTACATACATATATGCGAGCTTTGAAAGATACATTTTAGGCTGGGGTTATGATAATGCCCGAGTTATTGCTGATAATTAAGAATAACAAGTTATTACTTTTTTTGGCTAGCACATCTGAAAAGAAAAAAATACGTAAAAACCCAAAAATGTTTTTAAGTTTTCAGTTATTCATGACAGGTATTTTATCATGTCTTTTCAAAATATGTTGTATGGATCACATATAAAACACTTGATATGGTCTGGCTCTGTGTTCCCACTCAAATCTTACCTTGAATTGTAATCTGAATTGTAATCCCCGTGAGTTGGGGGAGGGGTCTTGTGGGAGGTGACTGAATCCTGGTTCCCTATGCTGTTCTCATGATACAGTGAGTGAGTTCTCACAAGATCTGATGGTTTTGTGAGGGGCTTTTCCCCGCTTCGCTCTGCACTTCTCTCATTATTTTCCTTCCTGCCATCATATGAAGAAGGATGTGTTTGCACACCCTTCTGCCATGATTGTAAGTTTCCTGAGGCCTCTCGAGCCATGCAGAACTATGAGTCAGTTAAATGTCTTTATAAATTACCCAGTCTAGGGTAGTTCTTTATAGCACCGTGAGAACGGACAAATACAACATTAAAGTAAACTCAGAAGTCACCATTAAAGCAATAACAAACAATTGAGCACCAGGCGTTACACAATATGCTGTTTTACATTATCCCTTTATCTTCACATTTTATAGATGAGGACTACAGAATGGTTATGTTTCTGTCTGAGATAACAGGGGTGGGTAAGAAGTGGGCAAAAGGCCGAGTGCAGTGGCTCACGCCTGTAATCCTAGCACTCTGGGAGGCCGAGGTGGGTGGATCACCTGAGGTCGGGAGCAAGACCAGCCTGACCAACATGGAGAAACCCTGTCTCTACTAGAAAATACAAAATTAGCAGGGCGTGGTGGCACACGCCTGTAGTCCCAGCTACTTGGAAGGTTGAGGCAGAATTGCTTGAACCTGGCGGGCGAGATTGCAGTGAGCTGAGATCACACTACTGCACTCCAGCCTGGGCAACAAGAGGAAAACTCTGTCTCGGGGTGGGGTAGGGGGTGGGGAAAGAAGTGGGCAAAAATAGGAATTCAGGTATTTGGGTTATAGGACCTAAGGATCTTAGACCACGAAGTCACTACCTTCTTACCAAGAATGTTTTTGATATCGGTGTCATTTTGCAGTCTTTGACTGTAAGAAATCATTATTTTATGAAGTTTGTAATTAATACATATATAATTCTGTGTTCTAATTTTTTTTTTTTTTTTTTTGGAGACAGGGTCTTGCTTTGTTGGCTAGGCTGGAATGCAGTGCGTGATCACGGCTCACTGTAGCCTCAACCTCCTGGCCTCAGGCAATCCTCTAACCTCAGCCTCCCAAGTAGCTGGGACCAAAGGTACGTGCAACCGTGCCTGGCTAATTTTTTTTTTTTCTTTCCGTAGAGACAGGGTCTTCCTGTGTTGGCCAGGCTGGTCTCGAACCCTGAGCTCAAGTGATCCTCCCACTTCGGCTTCCCACAGTGCTGTGGGAGCCACCACATCTGGCCTACTGGTTTCATCTACTGGTATTTCATAATATTTTTCCACCTCTCTACTGTCTTCACATGTAACATTATTACTGGCTACCTACTGTTCTGATAAAGTGCTAAGTTTTAACTGTTTTGGAAGGTTTGCTTTTTAAACATTAACTCTTTGATCCAAGAGTTTTTAACCTGGTAGCAATGGGATTCAGGGGATCACACCCTTTGAAACGACATGTGATTGTTTCCATTACGTATTTTTCTATTTTTTAAAACTTTGTCTTTTATGGTTTTATCTGAATGCATTTTTCTTGAGATGAGATTTTACCTAAGTCTTGAAGTGGTTTGTAACCCAGAGTTAAGAATTATTGTTTTAATCTATCTATAACTTATACAGATACTTAATGTAAGGTGTGTACTTTGGCTCATTATCCATTATCTATATATTCTGCCTTTTTGCTGTTAAAAATAAATGTGAGCACAGTTAAGACAATCCTAGGGTTTGAGAAGTTCTTTAAGTGACGGTAAGTGCCTCCTGCTAACTGGCTCATAAGCCATAATTCAACCTGGACAACAAACTTCTAATTCAGAAAAATTATTATCTTTTTATGGTTAGAGACAGGGTCTTCTCAATATGTTGCCCACGTCTGGTCTCAAACTCCTGGTCTCAAGTGATCTTCCTGCCTTGGTCTCCCAAAGTGATGGGACTACAGGTATGAACCACTTTGGCCACCTTAGTAGAATGAATTTCAAAGTTCTGGTAGTAGCAATCAAATGAGAAAGGCAAGACTCATTGATTTATTTATTTATTTATTTATTTTTTTTTTTGAGACGGAGTTTCGCTCTTGTTACCCAGGCTGGAGTGCAATGGCGCGATCTTGGCTCACCGCAACCTCCGCCTCCTGGGTTCAGGCAATTCTCCTGCCTCAGCCTCCTGAGTAGCTGGGATTACAGGCACGCGCCACCATGCCCAGCTAATTTTTTGTAGTTTTAGTAGAGACGGGGTTTCACCACGTTGACCAGGATGGTCTTGATCTCTTGACCTTGTGATCCACCCGCCTCGGCCTCCCAAAGTGCTGGGATTACAGGCTTGAGCCACCGCGCCCGGCCGACTCATTTATTTTTTTAAGTCTGAACAATGAATCAGAAAACTTTTATTTTTTAACATTTCAAGTTAAAGTTGGACATTAATTTGGGTAATAGAAAGAGAAGGAGAACAAATACTTGATTATCATAGTTCTTAAGGGGAAAATTTAAAAAATGTTCAAGTATTCTATATTTTGAGAGCTATACAGTAATTTAAGAATATGCAGCCACAACAGTCTATTTATTCTTAATAAAACAGTGCTTAGGGGTAAAGATTTGAGTATGGGATTTGGTAAGGAGTCATCTGACTATTACAAATAACTAGAAGCTGCAGGTATTTTTCTCTCACAGAAACCTACTAACCACCACGGCAAACTGCTGAGTGACCAGTGTTAAACAGATAAAATACAAAATAGAAATAATAAGGGCAAGTTGGATACTCAAAGCATGACTTACTAAATGCCAAATAAAGAGCTTACCATTACAGACATATAACTAAACTATGAATGATGTACTATGGCCACCATCTTTAAAACACAGCAGCACTACTTACTTTACTGCCAGTGAGTTGACTGAGATGTGGTTTTAGCTCATCACCAATTACCGCATGAACAGCCACCAGACAGAAGACACAAGCTTTCCGAACACTGCTCTCTGAATTATCATAACCCTATAGAGAGAAGTCCACTGTTAGTACTCCAGGGGATCTGAGAAAACTACATTTTTAATAGGGACAGAAGATGAAACTGGAAGATGAAATCTCGAGCATATTGAGGAGAGAAAACTCTGCAGATTGAAGTTAACTTTTTAACCTTTTCAAGCATAGACAATGCCCTTCTTTCCCTCTTTACTTCCCCTACTGTGCCCTCACTCTGTTAGCCCTCTCTATCAGGTTCTTACTTAGCCTGGAAAGATGTGCTTCTCTGACTCTGAGGCTGCCCCCTTGCCAATTCACCCTGAAAAAAGTCTCCAGACTAATTTTCCTAAAGCATTAGGCTTTAAGGCAGTCAGCACCTCCCCGCTATCCAATGAAACCTAAACTTGGTTGTTTGGTAGCTCAAGGTACTCCTATAATCCAGGCCTAATTAAGTTTTACATCTGTTCCATCCCTGCAATTACTTTCTCCAATAAATCCAGTCTATGTAAACTATTCCCTTTTACTTTTATTATGCCTTTAATAACTTCATTTTATTTTAAAAATTATTTTGTTTCTAATTGACAAATAATAATTGTATATATTTATGGGGTATAATGTGATGTTTCAATACATGTACACTGTGGAATGATCAAATCAGGCTAATCAACACATCACCTCAGATACTTATCATTTCTTTGTAACATTTGAAATCCATTTTTAAAATAATTGCTATTTTGAAATATACATTATTAACTAGTTACTGTGCTGTGTAACAGATAGCCAGAACCCACTCCTCTTTAACTGAAACTTTGTATCCTTTGACCAACATCTTCCCTTTTTCTGTCCATCTCCCCCACTTACGCTTTTGATCACACTACTTACTCTATTTCAATAGTCTACAGCAATCTTATCCATGAAGTATTTTTGAATCAATTATCTGAATGAATATGCACATTTTACTCGGGGGAAAAACAGAGCTCACCTCCACTAAAGTCCTAATCATTTTATGTTTCTAAAACAACTGCAGAAACATTAAAATATCAACAGATATCCACCTAAAATAAGTATATTATTCCTAAGTCATGCAATCAATGTTAATTTTATTTTCCCTCATTTTTATATAACTGCAATTATAATATAGATTAATTTTTCTAGTCTTTATAATCATGATATGAGGCATTCATTTCATGTTTCCTAATTTAACCACTCTAGAGTATTGTAAGTTTGAATCCTCCTCCCCAACAACCTCCTTCTTGCTAAATTTGTCCTAGTACAAATAACACTGCAAACAGTATGGCATTCAATGTTTAAATATCATCAAGCATCTTTTCATGTACTTGCTGGCCATTTGTACATGTTATTTGAAGAAATATCTACTCAAGTCCTTTGCCCCTTTAAAAGTTATTTATCTTTTCGTTGCTGATAAGAGTTCCTTACATATATTCTGGATAGTAGACCCTTATCAGATAAATAATCTGCAAAAATGTTCTCCCATTCTATAGGTTGTCTTTTCAGTTTTTTGATTAGGTCCTGTGAACAAAAGTTATTAATTTTGATGAAGTCCAATTAACCTATTTTTTATTTATTGCTGATGCTTTAGGTGTCATATCTAATAATCCACTGCCATAGAGGATGACCTTAAATCTAAGGTTTAGAGATTTATCCTTGTTTTCTTCTATGATTTTTATAGTTTTAGTTACTATATTTAGATCACTGATTTGAGTACATTTTGTTTATGGTACGTGGCCACTGAAGTCTGTTATTTCAGTAGTCAGCCAGTGACCCAACAGAGATTTCTTTAAATGGCTGGAGTCAAAACAAAACAAGACAAACTCTCCCAGTCTTTGCAGATTGACTCTGAGCTGGGTAATCATTCAATTAGCTAGGCTGTCTACAATTCTGTGTTAGCCTAACTCCTACTTGCACGGAGCCTGAAGAACATCCAGAGATCCAAGCCCAGGGTCCTCTAAGACAGTGGTCCCCAACCTTTTTGGCACCAGGGACTGGTTTCATGGAAGACAATTTCTCCACAGATGGGGCAGGGTGGTGGGGGGATGGTTTTGGGATGAAACTGTTCCACCTTGGATCATCAGGCATTAGTTAGATTCTCATAAGAAGCATGGAACCTAGATCCCTCGTAGGTGCAGTTCACAATAGGCTTTGTGCTCCTATAAGAATCTAATGCCACTGCTGACCTGACAGGAGGTGGAGCTCAGGTGGTAATGCTCGCTTGCCCGCTGCTCACCTCCTGCTGTGTGGCTCAGTTCCTAACAGGCCATGGACCAGTACCAGTCCATGGCCTGGGGGTTAGGGACCCCTGCTCTAAGGTCTTTTCAGAGCATACTTTTGGTGGATTCTTCAGTACACATGATAGCCCAGCAAAACCCTTATTTCACCAATTATCTTCTTCCTCAGCTTCCTCCTTCCCAGGCTTTTCTGTTTGCTGCTTGTCCTGTCTGCTCTCCTTTGCCTCAGGTGGCTATGGGTAGTATATGTTTTTAAATCTTTTCAACAGACACTACTTAGGAAGCCAATTCAGCCTGATGGGAGGTGAAACAAAGGCTAGTCTCTGTGCCAGCCTCTCAGAGAATGCCAGAGATTTAAAAATAAATAAATAAATAACCACATTTTTTTGAGAACAAGGTCCATGTGCCTCCTGGCATCAGCAAGCTACACTGCACATATGGGCCACCACCACCAAGGCTACTGAGCATGGGAGATGGTAGGTAGCTAAGCAACTCTCTTACTGAAAGTAAAAAAGTACTTTTCAGTACATGAAAAAGAATGAAGCTGAAACCCTATCTCACACCATATATAAAAATTAACTCAAGGAATGATGTCACAGAAAATGGCAACACAGTAGGAGGCTTACAGAATTGTTACTTCTACTTAAGCAACCATTGAGCTGGCCACAATGAATAGAATCATGCTACAATGATATATAATTTTCAGTGGCTGCTAAAATCATTAGGTGAAAAGATGATGGGGCAGGGTATATAATGAAGGGGTTACACTAACAACATCTGAACCTACTGATCAGTCTTAACATCACTGAAGGCGGGGCAACTACATACATGTGTTTTTCAATGAGATGCCACCTAAAAAAGTTTTCTTGTTTGGCTCGGTGACTTATGCCTGTAATTCCAACACTTTGTGAGGTGGATGCAGGAGGACTGCTTAAGCCCAGGAGTCCAGCTTAAGCAACATAATAAGACACTGTCTCTACAAAAAATTTTAAAAATTACCCAGGCAACTTACCACCCAAAATAAACAGGAAATTAAGCCAGAAAGTAATTTTTAAAGCATTATGCTAGATCCTGAAAGTATAAACTTCATGAAGTATTTAATATGATATAATTTGCTTTGAAATAAAATTTGGTGTATTTTAATTCATTGTAGCATTACTTTAAAGTACTGAAAGTAAGAAATTAAGCCTCTTTCATTAAGTACTCTCTTAGTTACTATCAGTTTTTGGTTAGATCCTAGAGTTCTAAAAAAGTTGATTCTATTCGTTTTTGGCAGCTCAGTGGTTGCTTAAGTAGAGGGATCAATTCTTGGAGCTTCCTACTCTGCCATTTTCTGTGCATCACTTCTTGAGTTAATTTCTGTATATGGTGTGAGGTAGGCGTTCAACTTCATTCTTTCTCATGTGGAAACTCAGTTGTCATAGCATCACATTTATTAGATATACTCTTCTTCCTCACAAAAAAACTATGATAATCAATTGTCTATAAATGTGAGGGTTATTTTTGGATTCTATTCCATTGATCTGTAAGTCTACCTTTACGATGGTACCATGTTGTCTTCAGTACCATAGATTTGTAATGTGTTCTAAAATTGGGAGTGTGAATACTCCAATTTTGTTCTTCTTTTTCAAGTTGATTAGATTCTTGAGACTCTTTAAATCTTTTTTTTTTTTGAGATGGAGTTTCACTCACGTTACCCAGGCTGGAGTGCAATGGTGCGATCTCGGCTCACTGCAACCTCCGCCTCCTGGGTTCAGGCAATTCTCCTGCCTCAGCCTCCTGAGTAGCTGAGATTACAGGCACGCACCACCATGCCCAGCTAATTTTTTGTATTTTTAGTAGAGATGGGGTTTCACCATGTTGACCAGGATGGTCTCGATCTCTTGACCTCGTGATCCACCCGCCTTGGCCTCCCAAAGTGCTGGGATTACAGGCTTGAGCCACCGCGCCCGGCCAGAGACTCTTTAAATCTTTAACAGTTGATAACTTCCTCTTTCTTCATGCCACTTCTTTATTAAAGGAATTTGGCAGTTTTTCTTGTAGAATTTCCTACATTCTTAATTTGAACTCAATATACCCTTAGGGTACAATTTAACATGCTTCTCTATTCTCCTAACTTCCTTTAAACTGACAGTTAAGCTAAGACTTCATTAGATTTAGGTTCAACTGCTTTAGAAAATTTTTTCTTTTTCTTTTCTTTTTTTCTTTTTTTGACACTGTTCAGGAGAGAGATGGAGTATATTTTTATTTTTTTGAGACAGGGTCTTGCTCTGTCACTTAGGCTGAAGTGCACTGGTATGATCATGGCTCATTGTAACCTCCACCTCCTGGGCTCAAGTGATCCTTCCACTTCAGTCTCCCAAGTAGCTGAGACTTGTGCAAGCACATGCCACCGTGCCTGGCTAATTTTTTGAATTTTTTGCAGTGACAGTTTCTTATTATGTTGCTTAAGCTGTTCTCCAACTCCTAGGCTTAAGCAATCCTCCTGCCTTAGCCTCCCAAAGTACTGGGATTACAGGTGTAAGCCACCAAGCCAGGCAAAATAACTTTTTCAAGTGGTGCATCTCATTGAACAACACATAATGTCTAGCTGTCCCGCCTTCAGTGATGTTAAGGCTGATTAGTAGGCTCAGATGTTGACAGTCTAACCCCTCCATTATATATCCTGCCCCATCATCTTTTCACCTAATAATTTAAGTGGCTACTGAAAATCACTTCATATATCCATTGTTTCAATGAGGCCATACCGTGTGTGTGTGTGTGTGTGTGTGTGTGTGTGTGTGTGTGTGTGTGTGTGTGTATTTATTATTTATTTTTTGAGACTCTTGCTTAGTCACCTAGGCTGGAATGCAGTAGCATGATCACAGTGCACTGTAGCCTCAAATTCCCAGGCTCAGGTGATTCTCCCACCTCAGCCTCCTGAGTAGCTGGGACCACAGGCATGCCACTGTGAGCCACTGAGCCAGGCAAGAAAACCTGGCTAATTAAAAAAAATTTTTGTAGAGATGTGGCATCACTATGTTGCCAGGCTGGTCTCGAACTTCTGGGTCAAGTGATCCTCCTACCTTGGCTTATCAAAGTGCTAGGATTAAAGGTGTGAGCTACCACACGCTGCCTTAAAAATGATTTTTAAAAAAATCTTTTTTTTTGAGACGGAGTCTTACTCTGTCTCCCAGGCTAGAGTGCAGTGGTGCAATCTTGGCTCACTGCAACCTCCACCTCCCGGGTTCAAGCGATTCTCCCGCCCCAGCCTTCCGAGTAGCTGGAATTACAAGCGCCCATCACCAGCCTGGATAATTTTTTTATTTTTAGTAGAGATGTGGTTTCACCATGTTGGCCAGGTTGGTCTTGACGTCCTGACCGCAAGTGATTTGCCTTCCTTGGCCTCACAAAGTGCTGGGATTACAGGCATCAGTCACCACGCCTGGCCACAAATAATTTTATAAGTCAATAATTTCTTTAAATTTATGAGCTGGAATCCTTCTAAAAGTATTTTATCTCATCAAATACTTGGTTATCCTAAAAATAGGATAGGTAGTCTATGTGCTTTGATTCTTTCTCTTTATTAACCAATTTTGAGAATAACCCAATAATCTTCAAAGTTGGCCAGTTTTTAGAGTTATCAATATAAACTCATGAATTTCACTTTAAACTTTGATGTATTTTAATTCATTGTAGCATTATTCTTTCTGACTCTCAAATATTCATAGTTTCCTTGCTTTCAGACAAGAATTCCCAGGCTCATTTTATACATTACCTGTTGCAAACCTGGACTCAGTCATTTTCCCAAAGATACCTGACTCTTGAGTGGAAAATGGTATTTGAGAATCACAATCTGGGTGGTAAGGATGCTCAGTGTTACTGAGTTGATACTGATTTAGAGGCTAGGTCTAGGAAACACTTTTTGAGGTAAGAAATTAAATAATATTTTCATTTGACATATCTAATTCAAAGTTGAGATTTTCTTCATTTTATGACATCATTATTTGCTTTGTCCTGATCTATCTTATCTATCTATCCCACTAATTTATCTATAGATATGTATATCAATGATATTACTATTAAAAAATAACCAAACCAGTATCTTTCCTATCTATGAATATATTTAATGCAGTTCAGGATTTCTTTGCCGTTTCTTTTATCTTTAGGGTATATTGCATTAAAGACTGGTAATAAAATATTCTTTCTTAAGCTCTGACTGCTGTTTTCAATAGATCTATTGTCTAATTCCGCCTTTACAAGCTTTAAAAACTCTGATTCATGCTTTTTATTCGTTTCTATTGTTTTCTTACATTTTTATAATCTTGTTTTCTTAAATTTGGGTTTAAGTTTTCATTTGCTTTGTGTCCATATGTTTCTGGTGTACCTTCACTGTAGGTATATTTCAGGCCATTATTTTCTTCCTCTTTTTTGAAGAATAGGCAATATGTTTGCATGGGCTTGACTGCCACAATCCTTTTCTGTTGCTCATGTGTAAGTGAAAGACACTTGTCTGTACTCTATATTTGAAAATAAAATCTTCTGCGTGGGGAGTGGATTGGGCCACGAAAGCTTTTCTAGCTTTATTGCTGCAGGATTCTTTCTTCTCGTTACTCTTCTTTAAAAAAAATTAGTTTTGTTTAAAGTTCTGGGATACATGTATAGGACATGCAGGTTTGTTGCATAGGTAAACATGTGCCATTGTGGTTTGCTGCACCTATTAACCCATCAACTGAGGTAGTAAGCCCCACACGCATTAGCTAGTTATCCTGATGCTCTACCTCCCCCTGCTCTCTCCCATGACAGGCCCCCGTGTGTGTTGTTCCCCTCCTTGTGTCCATGTGTTCTCATTGTTCAGCTCCCACCTATATTTGAGAACATGTGGTATTTGATTTTCTGTTCCTGTGTTAGTTTGCTGAGGATAATGGCTTCCAGCTCCATCCACGTCCCTGCAAAGGACATGATTTTTTTCCTTTTTATGGGCTGCGAAGTATTTCATGGTATGTTATCCTTATTAAGTATTAAAAAATATGGCCTTTGGGTAGCCACCTCTGACACAGTATTGCTACAATACTCAGTTTATTTTAGATTCAGAGGGTACACATGTAGGTTTATTATATAAGTATACTGTGTGATGCTGAGAGTTTGGGCTTCTATTGATCCCATCACCCAAACAGTGAACATAGTACCAAATGGGTAGTTTTTCAACCCTTCCCTCTTCTCCCAACTCCTTTTGGAGTTTCCAATGTCTATTGTTCCCAACTTTATGTCTAAGTATATCCAAAATATTTAGCTTCTACTTATAAGCAAGAACATGTGGCCTTTTGTTTTCTGTTTCTGTGTTAATTCACTTAAGATGATAGCCTCCAGCTGCATCCATGTAGCTACAAAGGACACAATTTTGTTCTTTCTTATGGTTGCGTAGATGCTCAGTTTAGACTCTATTCCAAGGAATTTTTTGCTAAATAAGTTCTTTCTGGAAGGGAGCTTTTGCGGTATTTCTAAGGGCCCTGAGGATACATGCCACCCCAGCATGATCCTGGCTTCCTGCAGTACCTTTGCCTTCACCTCCAATTTTTTATCAGTTTTGTATACTTAGCCTTTCACTAAGAATGGGGACACCTCTTTTAGGGATGAGAACCTGTGTGATTCTCTGGTTCTAGGGTCTTAAAAGTAACTTTTGACTTTCCTTCACACTTTTCCATACCACTGATATTTGCAGGGGAACTTGCTGCTGATGACAGTTTGGCCCTATCTGCTTATATTTTGGGGTTCACTGGGATACATTTTTCTAATTTTGTTGAAGATGTTTTTCATGTTTTTTGTATGCTAGTTGCTCAGTAAGATAATTTTCTGGTGAGAAAATCTGAAGGCATTCAAAAACTATATTGCCGTTACCTTCTTGCCTGTTATTGCTCTGGTCCTAATACCTACACACCCTAATTTTAATAGTCTATAGCAAAGAATTAAAATGCTAACATTTATATTCATTAGCATTCTTGTGCTTTTCTGATAGGTAAGATGTCTTTTCCCTATAATCATGCATGCAATAAAATCCTGCACCAACCTATCAGCAGAGGAAATAAGAAATGTATAAGAACTTAAAGCCATAATAGCTCTTTGCTAGTATCCTTATACTCTAAGTTATTTACCCAGCAAGCATGTATTCAGTACCCATTATATGTATGACATATACATATGACATACAGTCTGTTCTTAGTACTAAGGCATAGACAAAGAGATTTGATCTTATGTTAGGACTTCACAATTTAGTAATATTAAGCTTAGAATAGAATAAAAACCACAATATTACAGATGCATAATGAACGATTAATTCTCTTTAGACGGGGTCTTAATATACAATACTATTAATATTAGTCAGCCATTAAAATTACATTGTAAAACATCATTTGATGAAAAAAGTTCACAATGCATGGTTAAATTAAAGCATGTTACAAAATACATCTTATTTTTGTTAAAATGTTTCTATGATTGGGTTTATGTGGCTAAAGAGAAACACATTACATCTGTGACTGTAAATTAGCATAACCATTTTGGAGTGAAATCTGGCAATGCCTAGAAATTGTTTCTAGATGTATATATATAAGTGCATGAAGATATTACAAGGAAATTCATTATATTTGTTAATAAAAAGGAAATAATCCAAATATTTATCAATAGATGAATGGATTAACAATTTGTGGCACATACATAAATGGCATATTATTCATTCATAAAAAGGAATGAAATTCTGATGCATGCTACAATATGGATGAACCCTGAAAACACTATGATAAGTGAAATAAGCCAGACTTAAAAGGACAGATATCATATTATTCCACTTATATGGAATCTGGCAGAAAACAGAATAGAGGTTACCAGGTGCTAGGAGGGAGGGAGGAAGGAATGGGGTTATTGCTTAATGGGTACAGTTTCAGGTTGGGATGATGAAAAATTTCTGTATGTGGATAGCAGTGACGGTTGTATAACATTGTGAATTTATTTAATGCCCCTTAATTGTACACTTAAAAATGGTTAATTTTATCCCACTCACATCCACCTGGCTAGTTATGAAGAGTCTTTGTCCTGAATATTGCAGACAGGAGGAAGGCTTGCTCATGCCACTAATGTTACCTGGAAAGTACCTAAAATAACTGAATCCCAAATGTATCATGGCTTATTCCCCTACAAGCTTTGTTCCTTACCTGTATTAGACCTGGCATAATCTCTGGCAAAAGCAGGTTGAGGGTTTCCTTGGACACTCTCTCTATCACTTTTGTTTGCATTTTGATTGCAGCCAGATTGATTGGGTAATCTGCAGTTTGAATGATAGGACAAAGCACTTTGATGCACTGCTCTGGACTTATTGAAGTGGCCAACACGGATGCTGCTTCTTCAGCAGATCTCACCACCTAAAAAAACAGGAAATTCAGCCAGAAAGTAATTTTTAAAACATTATACTATGTCCTGCAAGTATAAACTTCATGAAGTATTTAAAATGACATAATATTTAGATTTGCTCTGAACATGAAAAGTGAGGGTACAGATTATAGAAAGGATTGGCAAAATGTCAGTAACAGCTAAAGCTAGATGATGAATACATGGGGCTTATCATACTATTCTCCCTTCTTGTATTCTTTTTTGCTGCTAAAGTAGGTTTTTGTTTGTTTGTTTTCTGAGACAGGTTCTTGCTCTGTCACTCAGGCTGGAGTGCAGTGGCTTAATCATGAATCACTAGCTCAAACTCCCAGCTCAAGTGATACTCTCACCTCAGCCTCCTGAGTAGCTGGAACTACAGGCATACACCACCACGCCTGGCTAATTTTTTTTAATTTTTAGTAGAGATGAGGTCTTGCTATGTTGCCCACGGTGGTCCCAAACTCCTGAGCTCCAGTAATCCCCCCTCCTTGGCCTCCTGAAATGCTGGGATTACAGGCATGAGCCACTGCGCCCGGCCCTAAAGTAGTTTTTAAATCAAATTGTGGTCTAGTTGTGTTAGAGTGAGGAGGCTCTATTTACCTAGACTACAATGTGACTGGAGTCCCCTGCATCAGCGATTATTAGTACTCTCATCTCTAGTACTGCTCATTATTAGTACTCTCATTTCTAGTACTGCTCATTATTAGTACTCTCATCTCTAGGCATGCTTGAGCCCTTTGTATCACATTAATGAGAAAATAATAAAAATCATATGATTAATGTGTTATCCAGAGTTAACCTATTTCTCCTTGTTTTCATAATGATTTTCTTCCTTCTGTAATGGGCTTGGGGAGGGTAAAACACTGGTTTTGTGATGAAGACAAGAAACGGCGGTCTATCTTCTTATTAGAGTCTGTAATCTCTAAAGATCTAAATATAGTCTTAAAAACATGTAAACATAATTGCTTTTGATGTTACTTTGGCAGTGTCTCACTTATGATCTTAATAGGTGAAAAATGCTTAGATAGGTACTGTGGGAAATACACACACAAAAAAGAAAAAGAAAATACACTGGACATTAGAAGACTCGGGGCATATTTCAGTGGTAATACCTTAAGGGTGTCAATTTTACATTTTGTAGGGATGTTACAGGCCTTATTTGGGTCAAAAGGTGGACAACTAAGCTACAAATATTAGATATCATTTTTAAAACTTTCAATGAAATGCCATAGATGTACCACTACTAAACACTGGTTGAATAAAACAAAAACAGAAACAGAAACAAAACTGGGCCGGGCAGATCACTTGAGGCCAGGAGTTTGAGACCAGCCTGGTAAACACAGTGAAACCCTGTTTCTACACAAAAATTAGCTGGGCATGGTAGTGCACGCTGGTAATCCCAGCCTCCTCAGGAGGCTGAGGCAGAAGAGCCACTTGAGCCCAGGAGGCAAAGGTTGCAGTGAGCTGAGATCGTGCCACTGCACTCCAGCCTGGATGACAGAGCAAGATTCTGACTCAAAAAGACAAAAAAAAAAAAAACACAAAACCCCGCTCCCCCAAAACCCCTGCACAAACCCAGATAGATTTAAAAGTTATGATTCATTCTTCTAGAATATTCACAGTCAAAATCTTTTTAAAAAGTAATTATCCAATGCATTTCAATTTCCCTGCATCCTCACCAACATATTGTCTGTATTTCTTTTGGGTGTTAAGTGGTCCCTCACTGTGGCTTTGGTTACATTTTCCTAATGACTAATGATGTTGAACAGCTTTTCATGCACTTATTACCATCTGTGTATCTTTGGAGAAATGTTTATTCAGATCCTTTGTCCGTTTAAAAAACTGGCCATTTTTTCATTGCTGAGTTGTAAGAACGTATATTATGGATATTAGTACCTTATCAGATACATGTCTGCAAAAATTTTCTCCCATTATATGAGCTGTTTCACTTTCAGGATAATGTCCTTTGAAGGAGAGAAAATATTTTCTTCAATTTTTTATTTCTTTTATTTTTATTTTTGAGACAGAGTCTTGCTCTGTCACCCAGACTGGAATGTAGTGGCACGATCTCAGCTCACAGTAGCCTCTGCCTCCTGGGTTCAAGCAGTTCTCCTGCCTTGGACCCCCAGATAGCTGGGATTACAAGCTTCCACAATGACACCTGGCTAATTTTTGTATTTTTAGTAGAGATGGGGGTTTCACCATGTTGGCCAGGCTGGTTTCAAACTCCTGACCTCAAGTGGTCCACCGCCTTGGGCTCCCAAAGTGCTGGGATTACGGGTGTAAGCTACTGTGCCTGGCCACAATTTAAAAAACAAGTTACCTGACCACTAAGCTAATAAAGCACAAAAATATTTAGTTTTGGTAAAGTCCAAATTTTCTTTTTTGTTGTTGTTGTTTTCTGCTTTTAAAGTTATATTATGAAATCAATGCTTAATCCAAAGTAGCAAAGATTTATACCTCTGCTTTATTCTGAGAGGTTTATTGCTTTAGTTCTGCATTTGGCTCTGATTCATTTTATCTCATTGCTATTTTAACCTTCCTTTTTTGATTTGTCTTTTGCTTCTGTCTTGGTTCTACCAGAGATACCTAATTCTATTATTGCTCAGTTGCTTTCTCTTAGATATGTAATTCTTAGAGAACTAAAAATAGAGCTACCATTTGATCCAGCAATCCCACTACTGGGTATCTACCTAGAAAAAAGTAAGTCATGATAGGAAAAAGATACTCGCACACATGTGCTCACAGCAGCACAATTTGCAATTGCAAAAAATGGAACCAGCCCAAATGTCCATCAATCAATGAGTGGATAAAGAAACTGTGTTATATGTGTGTACACACATGTACACACACACACACACACACACACACACACACACACACCATGGAATACTACTCAGCCATAAAAACGAATAAAATAATGGCATTCACAGCAACCTGGATGGAACTGACAACCTTTATTCTAAGTGAAGTAACTCAGGAATGGAAAACCAAAGATCATATGTTCTCATCCATAAGTGGGAGCTGGCTACAAGGATGCAAAAGTTTAAAATGATACAGTGGTCTTTAGGGACTTGGGAGAAAGAAAACAGGGTGAGGGATGTATCAGGATCTCAGAAATCACCACTAAAGAACTTACTCATAGAATCAAACACCACCTGTTGCCCAAAAGCCTACTAGTCCCTTTTTGATATTTTTTTCTAATTCTTTCTGAGATTATAATAAAAATCTTCAGTTATCTGATCAATGTCACTGATGAAGAAGGGGGGGTAGATATCATGACTACCAAGTACTTGAAATTTCATGAAAGCTGTCCTCATTACTTTGGTGAATAAACTTGTAGCAGATAAATAGTTCCCCTAGGCAATTTATCACTTAAAAATAATAATGACCTGCTTGGGCAACATGGTGAAACTTCATCTTTAAAAAAATACCAAAAATAGCCAGGAGTGCTGGTGCATGCCTACAGTCCCATCTACTTAGGAAGCTGAGGTGGGAAGATCACTTGAACTGGGAGGCTGAGGCTGCAGTGAGCTGTGATCATGCCACTGCACTCCAGCTTGGGTGACAGAGTGAGATCCTGACTCAACAAACATACATGCAAATGAACAAACAAATTCCCCCCCAAAACAATGATTCTTATCTTCATTAGTTATTTAAAAAAATCAGGAACTTCCGTTTCTGGTCCGGCCTCTTTCTTTCCGTGCCAGTAGCGCTCATGCAAAAATGGTGAACGTTCCTAAAACCCACCGGACTTTCTGTAAGAAGTGTGGCAAGCACCAACCCCACAAAGTGACACAGTACAAGAAGGGCAAGGATTCTCTGTATGCCCAGGGAAAGCGGCGTTATGACAGGAAGCAGAGTGGCTATGGTGGGCAAACTAAGCCGATTTTCCGGAAAAAGGCTAAAACTACAAAGAAGACTGTGCTGAGGCTCGAGTGCGTTGAGCCCAACTGCAGATCTAAGAGAATGCTGGCTATTAAAAGATGCAAGCATTTTGAATTGGGAGGAGATAAGAAGAGAAAGGGCCAAGTGATCCAGTTCTAAGTGTCATCTTTTATGAAGACAATAAAATCTTAAGTTTATGTTAAAAAAAAAAAATCAAATTCTTACTGCTAAATGGAAAGTGAAAATAAGATTGCTAAACTCTAAGTAGAAAACTAAAGGTGAGGTGAAGGAGAAAATGAAATCAAATTATTTCCTAGAGTGGGTCTATTTTAGGTGAAAGGCCATGGTATCACTGTTTAATTCATTTAATAGAAAAAAATATGCTTGCATCTTGATCAGGTATTACCTTGAATGTCAAGGCAAATGTTCAAGAAAATGATTAATAAGGCTACATTTTACACAATGTTTACATGTTTCATGAAATAAAATAATGAAATATTAATTTAACTGCCAGGTAACTTACCTCCTTATGAGGATCTTTATGTGCTTCCAATGTTTTCATGACAGTCAATTCTGCATAGTTTTTAAATCTTGCTGGTTGATGCCTTAGGATTTCTCTTAAAACCTTTAATGCCAAAGCCCTGATTGAAGGCTAAGAAGAAACATTTAAATATTTTTAATACTTTGGGTTGTAGAAAATCTTTAACATTTTCAAATTTTGTAACTTAAGGGTCTTACTATTAGAAGAGGAATTGTAGACAACTGCATAAAGTATGTGGTATACTACTAATTAAGTTTTCTCACCTCTAATTCAAAATTTATGTTACATTTATTATATTTGCAAGAAATCAAGAACTACATTCAGACTATAAAAAAAAGTTTTGGAGCCGGGCACAGTGGCTCATGCCAGTAATCCCAGCACTTTGGGAGGTTGAGGCGGGTAGATCGCTGGCAGTCAGGAGTTCGAGACCAGCCTCGCCAGCATGGGGAAACCCTGACTGTACCAAAAATACAAAATTAGTTGGGCATGGTGGCACACGCCCATAATCGAACTTACTCAGGAGGCTGAGGCAGGAGAATCGCTGGAGCCTAGAAGGTAGAGGATGCAGTGAGCTGAGATCATACTATTGCATTCCAGCCCGGCAAGAGTAAGATTACTTCTCAAAAACTAAAATAAAATAAAACTAAATTAAAAAAATAAAAAATAGCCGGGCGCGGTGGCTCAAGCCTGTAATCCCAGCACTTTGGGAGGCCGAGGCGGGTGGATCACGAGGTCAAGAGATCGAGACCATCCTGGTCAACGTGGTGAAACCCCGTCTCTACTAAAAAATACAAAAAATCGGCTGGGCATGGTGGCGCTTGCCTGTAATCGCATCTACTCAGGAGGTTGAGGCAGGAGAATTGCCTGAACCCAGGAGGCGGAGGTTGCGGTGAGCCGAGATCGCGCCATTGCACTCCAGCCTGGGTAACAAGAGCGAAACTCCGTCTCAAAAAAATAAAAAAAATAAAAGAAGTTGCTTCTGAACAACTAAACACGTAAAATAAGTAACATGTACTTTTCTATAAGAATTCAGCCTGCAACCTTTCATTTTTCCTGTTGTTAATTGTCCAAAATTGTTGAGGTACTTGGTTTAGAAGAAAAAGTACTTCACAGTGAAAACTTTATGCAGAAAGCAGCAGCAGCAGGACTCATTCTCGCAATTTCTAAATCCGTGTAGCACCGGATTAACAGGCAATCTAAGGAAGGACAGGCTACTGTTTACGTATTTTGCCATTTACCTCTTTATCTCCAAGGGTTTCAAGCAATAAAAGCAATATTGTTTTGAAGTGTTCATCCCAAACACTAAAAGATTCTTCCTGTGTCAGTTTCATAAGTTCATAGAGGGCGATTTTTCTTTCTTCTACACGTTCATTGTGGTTAGACAGCTCCTTCAACAACTCTGCAACTAGGTCAGAATGGTCTAGGGAAAGATCTGTCAAAAGGACATGATATTAGTTCTGTAAGTTTATAGGGTGACTCTCACAAGTATGGGGATGACAACTTTATATGACCAAACACAGATATAACCATTATGTTTACTGTAAAAAAGACAAAGAAAAAAAGACATAAGTAATTTTCTTTTCAATTCTGTCATTTCCAAAACACCAGTGCCATTTTAAAATTTTATATAATAAAAATACACAAAAGTGAGACCACTATAATGAACCTTTATATACCCATCACCCAGATTTAACAGTTTTTAAGATTTTACTGGTTTTTATTTTTTATTTATTATTTTTTTTTGACACAGTCTCGCACTGCTGCCAGGCACCAGGCTGGAGTGCAGTGGTGTGATCTCGGCTCACTGCAACCTCTGCCTCCTGGGTTCAGGCAATTCTCCTGCCTCAGCCTCATGAGCAGCTGGGACTACAGGCATGAGCCACCATGCCCAGCTAATTTTTTGTATTTTTAGTAGATACAGGGTTTCACCATGTTGGCCGGGATAGTCTCGATCTCTTGACCTCGTGATCCGCCCACCTTGGCCTCCCAAAGTGCTGGGATTACAGGCGTGAGCCACTGCGCCTGGCCAATTTTACCATTCTTGGGTCATCTTTGTCCCTCCTTTCCTTTTATCTGAAGTATTTCTAGCAAATCCCATATATATCTATTATTTCCTCTTTATATACTCCAGTATATATGTCTATGGTTTCACGCCAGGAGGCTTAAATGGCTTTTAGTGATGACAAAAATGACCACTGGATTTAGGTATTGACAATCTAATCCCACTATTGTAAACTTCTCCATAAATTACCCCCCCACCCCGCCCTGCCCTTTTAATCTGAAATAGGGTTTCACTTTGTCGCTAAGGCTGAAATGTACTGGTGTGATCATGGCTCACTGCAGTCTCCACCTCCCAGGCTCAATTGATCCTCTCAACTTAGCCTCCTGATTACAGCTATGCACCTATACACCTGGCTAATTTTTGTGTTTTTTGTAGAGATGGGGTTTCGCCATGTTTTCCAGGCCAGTCTGGAACTCTTGGGCTCAAGTGATCTACTGTCCTCCCAAAGTGCTGGGATTACAGGCATGAGCCACCGTGCCCAGACTAGAAATCTTTTAACCAATGGTTTATCCCACTTGTTGTTGAATCAGTTATTTTAAAAGGAATTAAAAATGGTGATTATCTAAGCATACCATTCTTTCCATGGGGTAGAATTCTTCTGTAGAGAGTAACTTTATCAGCTAGACCTATTCTGATTACCTTAAAGTAGTACCGTGATAGAAAAGGCAGAATAGATTCTTAATACAGTTTTCTTTAAATTTCAGTGTTAAGAGTTGGGTCCAGCAGTTACCAAGGAGTTTTGATTTGTTTCTGCCTTCTTTTTAAAAGCATAATTACAAACTCATGGATTTTATAACCATTAAAAGTCGCTTACTGCTTATTTTTAAGCAAGCTGTCAGACAGTGCTTTAAATAATTTTTGTAGGAATAACAGTTAAATCGAAGAACTCACATTTGAACATTATAGAATACCAGAGTTCCTCTTAAAATTTTTTATGAACATTGTTAACATGATAAATTCAGGCCCTAAAGAATTTCAGCAGGCAGTGGCCTGGGCTTGTGCCATAGACTCATTTCCTTCCTATCTCTCTGGAATGAAACAACCATACAAGCATGCTGCAGACCAATATTAGAACACTATTGCTGGTTTTAACAAGAACTATTGCAGCAGGATGAATGCATCTCTATAAGCCAGACAAAAATCACTCCCATAAAGTTATATGTTATCAGACTTTCGAAGATGTTAGAGGATCATTCTAACAGTGCATTTTATTTCAGATGGATGAATGAATTTTCACAAGAAAATGCTTTACACAGGAAGTCAGTTCTCTTTTCCAGGTAAGCGAGCTTTGTAATTGTCCTAGCAGATAATTAGAAATGACCTGACATATAATGGTCTGGACAGATGACTGGCAGAAAAATAATTTCTTATAGAGAAAGCACATAGATTGTTACAAAACTGAACTATCTGTATCATACTAATGAGATAATCCAAAGGTACTGAATTTTTCCCCTTCTGACAGAGAGCATCACCATGGGCAAGTAAAAAGAACATAAGCTTTGTAGTATCATTAAATCTCTGCCTCTTATACTCTGATTGGAGCAGTTTCTTAATTATTGCTGAGGTATGGTTTTATTATTAGTAAAATGGGAAAACAGCATCCGTCCCCTAAGGTCACGGTGAGGGCTTGGGGCTAGAATACAGTAAAATCATTAATATTAATATTCCCGTGTCCTTCTGACAAATACCGACACAATTGTAATTCTGATAATAAATTTTTGCGGCAGTCCTCAAGAAGTACGAAATAGTCTTTCAGGTTGGCAAGCTTTTATATGAATAACTCCACTATCCTCACTAGAAGTAGAATTCTAGAATATTATAGTTCCTAGTAAACTTTACAAAGGTTATCAGTGGCTTGTTTTGGACTTGTTAACTTTGATAAATGTGTATGCCTGACTATAATGTGTGCAGAAACACTGGGTAAGAAACATAATCAGTATGTATTAGATATTGAAGTAATTTCCTTTTGTAGAAATTCTGATTTGAACAAAATAATTATCTTTTGCCAAATTTTAGATTTTAAAACCAAAACCAAAAAAAAAACAAAACAAAAACAAAAACAAAAACTGCATGAGGGAGGAGAATAAAAAAAAAATCAACAGAAATAGAGAACAATTTAAAAAAGAATAATGTTAACAATGTTCATAATAAAATAGGTCAAACAGGGTCTTCCTCATCTCAAAATTAAAAATGAAAATAGACAATAAATGAAAATAACTGCCATACAAAGCTTGGGACTGCTACTACTACTGTAGGTTTTTTTTTTTTTTTTCTTTTCTTTGTACTACTGTAGTCTGAGGGCTTATCCATCTTCAAAGAACATTTTCTGAACATAAAATGGCTACCTATGTTTCAGAAATATATCACACATTAGGCTGTGATGAAATAGTGTTCTCAAGTTCAAAAATACTATACCCAATTTAGATTTCAGTTATACAGTTTCCAAAAATGTCTTCCTTTAACAAATATAAAACATATGATCCTTAGTAAAGGAGATGAGAATTAGACAATAAGGGAGTGATCTTGTTAAAATGCCATAATTTTGGCTTTATGATATTTTTGATATGTTGTCTTTCTCTCTCTCTCTCATTTTTTTTGAGACAGAGTCTTGCTCTATCGCCTAGGCTGGAGTGCAGTGGTGTGATCTTGGCTCACTACAACCTCCATCACCTGGATTCAAGTGATTCTCATGCCTCAGCCTCCTAAGTAGCTGGGATTACAGGCACCCACCACCACGCTTGGCTAATTTTTGTTAGAGATGGGGTTTCACCATTTTGGCCAGGCTGGTCTTGAACTCCTGATCTCAGGTGATCCGCCTGCCTCAGCCTCCTAAAGTGCTGGGATTACAGTGTAAGCTACTGCGCCCGGCTGATATATTGTCTCTTGACATGAGAAATTGGTAAAAACATAATAATTCCTCAAGCTCATTAGTAATCAAATAAATGCAAAGGATATTTTTTTAAGTTATCAAAATTATAAATGACCAGGCATTAGGACACAGATTCTCAAACAGACCACAAGGAGGGTCTCCACTGGTGAATATATCGGTTTTCAACCCAGACAGGTAGGAAGGGTGTCCACATAGAGTAGAATTCAGGTGTGATTCGTTGGAGCTGAAGTGGAATAAGAATGGCACCCACGGTTTTGGGTGAGGGTGGAATGGCAAAGCCTAGCAGGATGAGGAGTATATCTGTGCAAGTGAGGAGGCGGTAGCAGAGACAGCAGAAAAACTGGTAGCAGGAAGAATTGGTTGCATACAGATCAAATTGGTAAATATATTAAATATATTAAAGATAACAAAACATGTAAAAACATGGCTTTTGATAGATACGAAAACAGATAGCAAATCTCTACACACGCACACTCCTTAGCTCTGCCCACTGAGAGATCTAGAGAGCAGTGACATCCCACTAGCAGTGAGCACATCTAGAGTCCAGACCTTAGCCTTTAAAAACCGTTTTCCATTAATAGGAACAATAGATCCTTGGAGAAATGACTGACTTTAGGACTGAAGCAGTATACAACAGTACCAAAATGCAAGGATGGGACATGTCAAAAGAACAACAAAAGCCAGCTTGAATGGAATCCTGTTGGTCAAATCAAGGGCAATTTGAGCTTCAAAATAAATAAATAATGATCATTACAATGGGAAACTATGAGTCCATACTGTTACAAACATGTACGTGAATTATCTAAAATAAATAGAAAATAAAAACTTTTCTAAATAAATGAATTTAAGTTTAATGATGAACAGAATATTTAATCTGTTTAAAAATATTAGGACCTTGGCCAGGCGCAGTGGCTCACAGCACTGTAATCCCAGCACTTTGGGAGGCCGAGGTGGGTGGATCACCTGAGGTTGGGAGTATGAGACCAGCCTGGCCAACGTGGAGAAACCCTGTCTCTACTAAAAATGCAAAATTAGCTAGGCGTGGTCTAATGTAATCCCAGGTACTCAGGAGGCCGAGGTAGGAGAATCGCTTGAACTCGGGAGGTGGAGGTTGTGGTGTGCTGAGATTGTGTCATTGCATTCCAGCCTGGGCAACAAGAGCAAAACTCCATCTCAAAAAAAAAAAAATTTGTATCTCCTGATAAAACATTTATTAATTACAAAGAAAAGTCTTGTTTGCCCTACCATAGTCAAGAGATCAAAGTTAACATCACCAGTCATGGAGCAAAGTGAAACAAGTGAAACCATGTGTTACTTGATAGGGTACAATGAAAAGAATGCACCATTGCTTCTGTGATACTGATGCAAAGAACGTATAACCTGATTCTAATCACCAGAAAACACCAGACAAAACTACATTCAGAGAAATGCTACAAAATAACTTCAAAAGTGTCTTGGTCATGAGAGCTAAGGAAAGACTGAGCCCTGGAGGAAAACACTGATAGAGACATGATGATTAAATGCAATGTGTGATTCTAAAATGGATCCTTTAGCTATAAGATATTATTGAGAGATTCTGGGAAGATGGAGAGGTAGGAAGCACCAGGACTCTGTCTCATCACCCAGACAACAGAATCTGTCTGATGTAACTATTTTGGAACTCTAGTGTACTGAAGGCTTAGAAATTTTAGGGAAAATCTTGGATAGTAAAGTGCAGTTAGTTTCTATCAATTTCAGCTCTTAGTACAGTAGCAACTACCCATCTCCCACCACCAGCCCCAGCTTATTGGCAGGCAGCTGTGCACATGTTGCTGGAACAGCTTGCACATAGCTTGTGAGATGCAAAAAGAACCTTATCCTGTGAATACTGAAGATCTGTGAGCTATTGACTACTGCTTTTCTTTTCTTCTTCCAAAGACCCTTTCCATGTCATAGACACTGCTGCTTCTGATCACAGAGGTACAGACAGAGGCAGGCAGCCATTATTGTTGTACCTTTCCTCACTATTGCAAGCCCTTCCCCCTCCAGCTAAAGTGACTTGCAGGGGCTTAAAGGCCTAGCCCCTCTCATTACATTTTTCTCTTTTTCCTTTTGTGAGACAGACATTAAAGACCAGGATATGCAAAAACAACTGCATATACAGGGAGAGTTAGAAAGTGACAATGCATGCCCAGAAAAAGATAGAGGCTCAGAAAGGATCTGAGAAGATCTTAAGTTTATACCTCAGGCTGAAGCTAATCTTTGGCACAGAGAAAGCCTGCAACAATTAAAACCAGGAACAACAAGCAAAAATAAGTCAACAATCTCTGGGGTATGGGAGAATCTGATTTCCAATGTAACCACATTATTAGATTCAAATATCCAGTTTTCGACAAAGAAATCACAAGGCATTTGAACAACCAGGATAGTACAGCATATTCGAAGAAAAAATAAACAGAAACTGCCCTTGAAAAAGATCTGTGGCAGACCTACTAGACAAAGACTTTAAAATACCTGTCTTAAAGATGCTCTAAGAAATTAAGATGTATATAAAGTAATGAAAATAATGTATGAACAAAATGGAAATATCAGTAAAGAGATAGAAAACCTAAAAAGAAATGAAAAAGAAATTCTGGAACTAAGAAGTATGGTGACTGAAATAAAAAAAATTCACTAGTGTGACAAGGTGCAGTGCTCACGCTTGTAATTCCAGCACTTTGGGAGGCCAAGGCGGGTGGATCACGAGGTCAAGACCATCCTGGCTAACATGGTAAAATCTGGTCTCAACTAAAAATACAAAAAGTAGCTGGGTGTCATGGTGTGCACCTGTAGTCCCAGCTACCTGGGAAGCTGAGGCAGGAGAATTGCTTGAACCCCGGAGGCAGAGGTTGCAGTGAGCCGAGATCATGCCACTG
>NW_016107336.1:9210081-9217664 GCF_001604975.1 Cebus imitator
AAAAAAAAAAATCACTAATTACTTAATAAGCGTATTTGAGCAAGCAAAAGAATCAGTGAACTTGAAGATAAGAAAATGGAAATTATTAAAGACTGATGAAAAGTGAACAGAGCCTAAGGGATATGTGAGACATCATCAAGTGAGCAAGTCTATTCATGTGGGAGTATCAGAAGAGAATAGAGAGAAAGAATATTTGAAAAAATAATGGCTGAAATCCACCAAAATCTGATGAAAGAAATGAACATAAACATATAAGAAGGTCAATGACTTCCAGGTAAATTGAACTCAGAGATCCACATGAAGACACATGATAATCAAACTTTCAAAAGGCAAAGACAGAAATCTTGCAAGCAGCAAGACATAAGTAACCAGTGCCATAAAAAAGGATCCTCAATAAGATTATCAGAAGATTTCTCATTAGAAACTTTGGAGGTCAGAAGGCAGTAGGTTGATATATTCAAAGTGCTGAAAGAAAAAAAAGTGTTAACCAAGAAACCTATATCTGTCAAAACTGTCCTTCAAAAGTGAGGGGGAAATTAAAAGTACACTAGACAGTAACTTGAAACCATATGAAGAAATAAAGATCTCAATAAAGATAAACACATACAAGGGCAATTATAAAAACTACTATTATTCTAATAATGGACTGTAACTCTACTTTTTGTTTTCTACATAATCTAAGAGACTAATGTAGTAAAAGATAGTTTGTATTTCTGGGGACAATTATATAAAGATGTAATTTTATAATGCCAACAACTGAAAATGTTAGGGTCAGAGATGGAAAGGCATGGAGTTTCTGTATGTTTTTGAAATTAAACTGGCATAAATTTAAAGTAGCATTATAATTTTAGGATATTAAATGTAACCCCCATGGAAACAACCAAGAAAATAGCTATAAAATATACACCAAAGGAAATAAGAAATTTAAACATTTCATTACAAAACAACTAAACACAAAAGTAGTAACAAACAAAAGACAAACTATAAGGCACACAGAAAACAAATGCAATATGACAGAAGTAAGTCCTTTCTTATCAGTAATTACTTTAAATGTAAATGAATTAAATCACCCAGTCAAAAGACAGAGATTAGCAGAATGGATAAAAAGCACATGATCTATATGCTTTCTACAAGAAACTCATTTTAGATCCAAAGATGCAAATAGGTTGAAAACAAAAGGATAGAAAAATGTTCTATCCTTTTGTAAATAGTAATTACAAAAGTAATACTTTTGTAAATAGTAATAATACTATTTGCATGGTATATCAGTAGTAATAGTAATAGGTACATCAATAAATAATAAGAGAGCAGGGGTGGCTATACTAATGCCAGACAAAACAGGCTGGGTGCAGTGGTGCATGCCTTTAATACCAGCACTTTGTGAGGCCAAGGGAGGCAGATCACTTAAGCCCAGAAGTTGAAGACCAAACTGGGCAACACAGCAAAACCCATCTCTACTAAAAATACAAACAATTAGCCAGGCATAGTGGCACGTGACTGTAGTTCCAGCTACTTGGGAGGCAGATGTGGGAATCACTTGAGGCCAGGAAGTTGAGGCTACAGTAAGCCATGATTTGAGTCATTGCATTCCAGCCTAGGCAATGAAAGTGAGACCCTGTCTTNAAAAAAAAAAAAAAAAAAAAAAAAAAGAAATCTGACAAAATAGACCTTAAGTTAAAAAAAAGGTTACAAGAGATAAATAAGGAGGACATTATATATTAATAAAAGATTCAATATACATCAAGAATAAGTAACTATAAACATTTATGCAGCTAATGACAGATCATCAAAATATACGAGGCAAAAACTGACAGAACTGAACGGAAAAATAAGACATTTTGGCCGGGCGTGGTGGCTCAAGCCTGTAATCCAAACACTTTGGAGGCCAAGACAGGCAGATCACCTGAGGTCGGGAGTTTAAGACCAGCCTGACCAACATGGTGAAACCCCGTCTTTAAAAAAAATAAAAATAAAAAAAAAGACAGTTTTACAATAATAGTTGGACTCTCACTACTGAATTCTCACTCTCAATAATGGATAGAACCAAGAGACAGGAGATAAGTAAACAGAGGACTTAACACAACAAAACAACTACATCCAACAGACATACATAGTGCACACGGGACATTTTCCAATATATGTTGTATGTTGAGGCACAAAGTAAGTTTCAACAAATTTTAAAATATGGATATAATACATAGTATCTTCTCCCACCATATATGATGAAGTTACAAATTAGTAATAGAAATAAAACTGGAATATTCACAAGTTTGAGGAAATTAAACAACATACTCAATGGATCAAAGAAGCAATCACAAGAGAAACTAGAATATAGTTAGAGACAACTGAATAAAAACAACTACATACCAAAAGTTATGGGACACAGTGAAAATAGTGTGAAATAGTGAAAACAGAAAAAGGGGGAAATTTAAAGCTATAAATGTGTTCATTTAAAAATGAGAAAGGATAAAGGGGCAAGATGGCTGACTGGAAGTAGCTAGTGTGCAAGGCTCTCTCTCACAGAGAAACGGAAAGGGTGAATAAATATACCTTCAAGTGAAATATCCAGGTACTGGCATCGGAACTAATCGACGAAACAACTTGACCCACAGAGAACAAAGAAAAGTAAGACAGGACGACAGGCCACTAGGGAGCAACACAGAGCCAGGGGAACCTCCCCACCTAGGAAAGCAGTGAGTGAATGTGTCGCCCCAGGAAACCATGTTTCTCCCACGGATCTCTGCAACCCTCGGGTCAGGAGATCTTGTGAACCCACTCTGCTGGCCTTCAGTCTGACAGAGCCATGTGGAGTCTTGGCAGAGGAGCCACTCAGGCATGTGTGGAGACCCTAGAGCCTTAGATACTTGGGCTTTTTGGCAAAGTGGGAGGTCAGACCCTGTACATAGCCTTAGGAAAGGGGCTGAATCCAGGGGGCTGAGCAGCGACAGCCTGCAGGCCCCACTTCCACAGCACCTCACAAGATGAGACCCACTGGCTTGGAATTCCAGACTGCCACTGGTAGCAGCATTGCACCTCCCTAAGAAGGAGCTCCCGGAGGGAGGGGCAGGCTGCCATCTTTGCTGTTTGGGTGACTTGGCTGATCCAGCCTTTGGGCTTTATAGAGTTTGAACTGACCAGGAGGTGGAAGAAACTCCCCTAGCATAGCTGCTCTACCAAAAAATGGTCAGACTGCTGCTGCTGCTTTTTTTTTTTTTTTTTAAATTTATAGCTAGGATTACAGGAGTGCACCACCACGCCAGGCTAATTTTTATATTTTTAGTAGACAGGGTTTTGCCCTGTTGGCCAGGCTGGTCTTGAACTTCTGGTGTCAAGTGATCTGCCTGCCTTGACCTCCCGAAGTGCTGGGATTACAGATGTGAGCCACGATGCCTGGCCAGACTGCTTCTTTAAGTGAGTCCCTGATCTCATTCCTCCTCACTGGGTGGGACCTCACAGAGGGAGCGGTGGGCCACCATCTTTGCTGTTTGGGCAACTTAGCCATTCCAGCCTTCAGTGTCTGAGGTGACCAGGGGCTGCAGTGGGCCTCCAGCACAGCACAAGTGCTCTACTGAAACATGGCCAGACTGCTTTTTTAAGTGGATCCCCGAACCTCTTCCTCCTCACTGGGTGGGATGTGGGGTCTCCAGATACTTCCTATGCGTGCCTTTGGGCTGGCAACAGGCCTGTACCTCAGTGGGACACAGCTCCCAGAGGGCGTGACAGGCTGCCATCTTTCGTGTTTTGTAGGCTTCAAAACAGTACGTACTACAAAATCTTAGGGACTGCAGCAGGCCCCAAGCATAGCGCAGCAGCCCTATGAAAACTGGCCAGGCTTTATGTGGGTTCTTATTCCCATATCTCTTCACTGGGTAGGTCCTCCAGGCCTGAACCTACAGTCACCTCCTGCCAGAGCTATCAGCTCACTAGCAACATGGCAACACCCTGGACAGAGCCTCCAGGGGCAAAGTAAAGCCTCTCTGCCACTGCATCTGCAGTGGAACTGCCCTTGCCACCCTTGGACTAATGAAGGAGCAAAGACCTTAAGTGGCTTATCCATACCTCCAGCAAGATGCAGGACCAGTCAGTCCATCTCACACAGATCCCATACACCCCTCACTGCTTGTCACCAGACAGGAAACCCCTGGCTTGGGCCCACAGCATAGACTCTCCATCCTGGGCTGATCGTAATGAGCGATTGCTGACCTGTACTTCTCTAAGGTGGAGCCACCAGGAGACAAACAAACTATTCTCAGCCACCACCACTACTAAGATCCCTGCCTTTGCTGCCTCCAAGTCGGGGAAGGAACAACATTAACACTAAGATTGCCCTAGAGCTTCACTGGGCAACTGAGGAGTGCCAAGTTGTGATCTATAGCCAATAATCAAGGGGGAAAGGAACCCTCACTTTCGGAGCATTGAGAGGGAACATGGCTACAACCGTGAGGAAACACAGGGGACCACACAACTGAGTAAGAGGCTACCAACTGACCAATAAGCTAAAGTGCCACCTGCTGGATTATACCCCAAAGCTTTAACACCAAAAATACTTCATTAACTGCTATGGTTTGGCTGTGTCTCCATCCAAATCTCATCTTGAGTTGTAGTTCCCACAATCCCCACATGTCGTGGGAAGGACCTGGTGGGAGGTAACTGAATCATGGGGGCAGTTACCCTCATGCTGTTCTCGTGATACTGAGTTCTCATGAGATCTGATGGTTTTATAAGGTGCTTTCCACCCACGCCCTTCACTCATTCATCTCTCTCCTGCCACCATGTAAGGAGGATCTTGTTGCCTCCTCTTTCACCATGATTGTAAGTTTCCTGAGGCCTGCCCAGGCATGCAGAACTGTGAGTTGATTAAATCTCCCTCCTTTATAAATTACCCAGTCTCAGGCATGTCTTTATTAGCAGCATGAGAATGGACTAATACACCCCTACCTGAAACCAGAGACAAAAAGTCAGCTTCAAATAAAGACCCTGTATAAAGCTTCAGTCTGGTGAAAATATCCAAAAAAGAAGTCTATTTGACCGTACTCAAGCTACAATGCAGTTAAAGGAACATTCAATGCAGAGATGAGAAAGAACAAATGCAAGATCTTGAGTAACTCAAATGGCCAGAGTCGTATGTCCTCCAAATTACCTCATCAGTTCTTCAGCAAGAGTTCTCAACCAGGCTGAACTGGCTGGAATGACAAAAATAGAATTCAGAATATGAACAGAAACAAAGATCACTGAGATTCAGGAGGATGGCAAAACCCAAATAAGGAAAATCAGAATCACAATAAAGTGACACAGGAGCTCAAGGATGAATTAGCCAGTATGAAAATATTAACAGAAGAATAAGCCAAGCTGAAGAAAGAATCTCTGAATTTGAAGACTGGTTCTCTGAAATAAGACAGTCAGGCAAAAATAAAGAAAAAATAAAATAAAATAAAAAGGAATGAACAATACATCTGAGAAGTACGGGATTATGTAAAGAGTCCAAATCTATTAATCACTGGCATCCCTGAAAGTGAGGGGAAGAAAGGAAACAACTTGGAAAACATATTTCAGGATCTCATCCATTAAAACTTCCCCAACCTTGCTAGAGAGGCCAACAGTCAAATTCAGAAAGAATTACTGCAAGATTCTACGCAAGAAGATCATACCCAAGACACATATTTGTCAGATTTTCCAAGATCGAAATGAAAGAAAGAATGTTAAAGGCAACTAGAGAGAAAGGGCAGGTCACCTACAAAGGAAACTCCATCAGGCAAACAGTGGACCTCTTGGCTGAAATCCTACAAGCCAGAAGAGATTGGGGCCTATATTCAACATTCCTTTTTTTTTTTAATCAACATTCTTAAAGAAAAAAAAAATCTTCACAGTCAAAAATTTCATATCCAGCCAAACTAAGCTTCCTAAGTGAAGGAGAAATAAGATCCTTTTCAGATAAACAAATGTTGAGGGAATCCATTATACCAGTCCTGCCTTACAAGAGATCTTGAAAGGCGCACTTAATATAGACAGACCATACCAGCTAATACAACAGCACACTTAAGCACACAGACCAGTGTCACTGTGAAGCAACCACACAAACAAGCCAACATGATAACCAGCATGATAACAGCACAATGACAGGATCAAATCCACACATATCAATACTAACTTTTAATGTAAACATGAAACGTCCCCAATTAAAAGGCACAGAGTGGCAAGCTGGATAATAAAGCAAAACCCAATGGTATGCTGTCTTCAAGAGAACCATCTCAGATGTCATAATACTCAGAGACTCAAAATAAAGGTATGGAGGAAAATCTACCAAGCAAATGTAAAACAGAAAACAGCAGGGGTTGCAATCCTAATTTCAGACAGAAGAGATTTCAAACCAACAAAGATTGAAAAAGACAAAGTAGGACATTACATAATGAAAAAGGGTTCAATTCAACAAGGAGACCTAACTATCCTAAATATATATGCACCCAACATAGGAGTACACAGATTCATAAAGCAAGTTCTTAGAGATCTACAAAGAGACATAGATTCCCACACAGTAACAGCTGAAGACTTCAACACTCCACTGATAGTATTAGACATCATTAAGGCAGAAAATTAACAAAGATATTCAAGACATCAACTCAACATTGGACCAAATAGATATGATAGGCCTTTACAGAACTCTCCACCCCAAACCAACAGAATATACATTCTTCTTATCATCACGTGGCACATACTCTAAAACTGCCCACATAATTGGATATAAAACAATCTTCAACAAACATAAAAGAACCAAAATCATATCAAACACGATCTTGGACCACAGTGCAATAAAAACAGAAGTCAAGACTATGAGAATTGCTCAAACCATGAAACTATATGAAATTAAACAACAAGCCCCTGAATGACTTTTGGGTAAATAATGAAATTAAGGCAGAAATCAAGTTCTTTGAAAACAGTGAGAACAAAAATACAAGATACTAGAATCTCTGAGATACAGTTACAGCAGTATTGAGAGGTAAATTCACAGCACTAAATGCCAACATCAAAAAGTCCAGATCTTGCAGTGGCTCACAAATGTAAAATCCCAGCACTTTGGAGGCCCAGGTGGGTGGATCATTTGGGGTCAGGAGTTTGAGACCAGCCTGGCCAACATGGTGAAACCCTGTCTCTACAAAAAGTACAAAAATTAGCTGGGTCTGGTGGTACATGCCTGCAATCCCAGCTACTCAGGAGGCTGAGGCAGAATTGCTTGAACTTGGGAAGCAGAGGTTGCTGTGAGCTGAGATCGCACCACTGCACTCCAGCTTGGGCAACAGAACAAGACTCTGTCTCAAAAAGAGAAAAAAAAAGAAGTCAGATTTCAAAACAACAACCTAACTTCATAACTGAAAGAATTAGAGAAGGAAGAACAAATTAACCCCAACAGTTAGCAGAAGATGAGAAATAAAAACCAGAGCTGAAATGAAAGAAATTGAGACACAAAACATCATTCAAAAGATCAATGAAGGCTGGTCTGAGTGCTTTACAACTAACTGATCACAGCCAGTTACAGATTTCTTTGTTCCTTCTCCACTCCCACTGCTTCACTTGACTAGCCTTTAAAA
>NW_016107336.1:9219599-9240958 GCF_001604975.1 Cebus imitator
AAAAAAAAAAAAAAGAAATAAAGGGCATCCAAACTGATGAGAGAAAGTCAAACTATCTCTGTTTGCAGATGGCATCAATTTATATTTAGAAAACTTCACAGTCTCAGCCCAAAAGCTCCTCAAACTGATAAACAACTTCAGCAAAGTTCAGGATATAAAATCAATGTATGAAAATCACTAGCAATCCTATACACTAACAACAGCCAAACCAAGAGCCAAATTAGAAAGGCAATCCCATTCACAACTGCTATAAAAAGAGTAAAATACCTAGGAATATAGCTAATCAGAGAAGTGAAAGATCTCTACAATGAGAATTACAAAACACTGCTCAAAGAAATCAGAGAAGACACAAACAAATGGAAAAACATACCAGCTCATGGATAGGAAGAATCAATATCATTAAAATGACTATACTGACCAAAGCAATTTACACATTCAATGCTATTTCTATCAAACTACCAATGACATTCTTCACAGAACTTGAAAAATCTATTTGAAAATTCATATAGAACAAAAAGAGAGCCCAAATAGCCAAGACAATCCTATGCAAAAAGAACAAAGCTGGAGGCATCATGTTACCTGACTTCAAACTATGTTGCAAGGCTACAGTAACCAAAACAGCATGGTACTTGTCAAAAACAGACACACAGACCAATGAACAAAAAGAGAGCCTAGGAATAAGACTGCATATCTATGACCATCTGATCTTCTACAAAGATGACAAAAAAAAGCAATGGGGAAAAGACTCCCTACTCACCTAAATGGTGCTTGGATAACTAGCCAGCCATATGCAGATGATTGAAGCTGGACCCTTTCCTTACACCATATACAAAAATCAACTCAAGGTGGATTAAAGACATAAATGTAAAATCCAAAACTATAAAAACCCTGGAAGACTATCTAGGCAATACCATCCTAAACATTGGAATGACCAAAGATTTCATGACAAAGATACCAAACCAATCACGACAAAAGCAAAAATAGACAAGTGTGATCTAATTAAACTTAAGAGCTTCTATACAGCAAAAGGAAGTGCCAACAGAGTAAACAGACAACCTAAAGAATGGGAGATAATATTTGTAAACAATGCCTCTCTGACAAAGTTCTAATACCTAGCAACTTAAACAAATTTACAAGAGAAAAAACAACTCCATTAAGAAGTGGGCAAAGGACATGAACTGACACTTCTCAAAAGAAGACATACATGTGGCCAACAACCATATGAAAAAAGCTCGATATCACTGATCATTACAGGAATGCAAATCAAAAACACAATGAGATATCATCTCATACCAGTCAGAATGGCTGTTCTTTAAAAGTCAAAAAATCACAGATGTTGTTATTCACTATCACAAGAAATAGAAAAAAAATAACAGATGATGAGGTTGTGGAGAAAAGAGAACACTTAAACACTGTTGGTGGGAGTGTAAATTAGTTCAACCACTGTGGAAAGCAGTATGGCAATTCCTCAAAGAGCTAAAAGAAGAACTACCATTCAACCCAGCAATCTCATCCACTGCGTATATACTCAAAGGAATGTATATCATTCTACCCTAAAGACACATGCACGTGAATGTTCACTGCAGCACTATTCACAATAGCAAAGATATGGAATCAACCTAAATGTCCATCAATGATGAATTGGATAAAGAAAATGTAATACATATATACCATGGAACAGTATAAAGCCATAAAAAAGAATGAGATCATGTCTTTTTAGAGGGCACTGATGGTACTGGAAGTTATTATCCTTAGTAAACTAATGTAGGAACAGAAAACCAAGCACCACAAGTTCTCACAAGTGGGGGGAGCTAAATGATAAGAACTTATGAACACAAAGAAGGAAACAGACACTGGGGTCTACTTGAAGGGGTGAGGGTGGGAGGACAGGAAGAGGAGAGGAGCAGAAAAGATAACTATTGGGTACTGAGCTTAATACTTGGGTAATTAAATAATATGTATAACATGTGTTTACCTAGGTAACAAAGCTTCTCATGTACCCGCAAACCTAAAATAAAAGTTAAAATAAATAAATGAGAAATATTTCAAATCAGCAACCTAACTTTACAACTAGAAAAGAACAAACTAAACCTAAAGCCAGCAGAATGAGGAAAATTAATAAAGATCAGAGCAGTGAGCAACAAAACGGAAAAACAGAAAAAAAATCAATGAAACAGAAAACAGAGAATGGAAAAACAGAAAAAAAAAATCAATGAAACCAAATGTTGGCTCTTCAAGAAAATAAAACAAGTTGACAAAACTTCAGCTAGATCAGCAGTCCTCAACCTTGTTGGCACTGGGACTGGCTTTGTGGAAGACAATTTTTCCATGGGAATGGTTTTGAGATAAAACAGTTTCATCTCAGATCATCAGGCATCAGAATCTCACAAGGAATGTGCAACCTAGATCCCTCCTATGCTCGGTTCACAACAGGTTTGTGCTATGAGAATCTCATGCTGCTGCTGATCTGACAGGAGGTGGAGCTCAGGTGGTAATGCTCACTAGCCCACTGCTTACCTCCAGCTGTGCAGCCTGGTCCCTAACAGGCCACAGAGTGGCACTGGTCCAAAGCCTGGGGCTAGGGACCCCAGAGCTAGATGGACTAAGACAAAAAGACAGAAAATCAAAATTACTGAAATCAGAAATAAAAGCAGGGACATTACACGCCAAGCTAGGTTTTGTATTTTTAGTAGAGACGGGGTTTCACAGTGTTGGCCAGGATGATCTCGATCTCTTGACCTTGTAATCAGCCTGCCTTGGTCTCCCAAAGTGCTTAGATTATAGGTGTGAGCCACCACGCCCAGCCAATCTTTTATATATATAAATACACATATACACATTTATACATATATATATATATGCACATTTACATACACACACATACTTTTTTTTTTTTTTTTTGAGACAGAGTTTCACTCTTGCTGCCCAGGATGCAGTGCAACAGCATGATCTTGGCTCACCACAACCTCCGCCTCCTGGGTTCAAGCGATTCTTCTGCCTCAGTCTCCCGAGTAGCTGGGATTATAGGCACCTGCTACCACACCTGGCTAATTTTGTATTTTTAGCAGAGACGGGGTTTCTCTATGTTGGTCAAGTTGGTCTTGAACTTCTGACCTCAGGTGATCCACCCACCTTGGCCTCCAAAAGTGCTGGGATTACAGGAATGAGCCACCGTGCCTGGCTCAATCTTTGTATATTATTAAGGAGACTGAATTAATAATCAAAAATCTCCCGACAAAGAAAAGTCCAGGACCTGACGGCTTCACTGTTGAATTCTACCAAACATTTAAAGAAGAATTAGTAACAACGCTTCTTAAATTTTTCTGAAATATTGAAGAGGAGGGAACACTTCTTATCTCATTGCCCTGATACAAAGCCAAAGATACTAAAGAAAACTACTGACCAATATCCCTAGTGAACACTGATGCAAAAAACCTCAACAAAATACTAGCAAACCAAATTCAGTGATATATTAAAAGGATTATACATTATGACCAAATGGGATTTATTCCTAAATGCAAGGATGGCTGGCTCAACATACAAAAGCTGATCAATATAATATACCACATTAACAGAAGGAAGGAAGAACACCCAACACATAATCATTTCCATGACTACAGAAAATGCATTTTATAAAATTCAATATCCTTTCATGATAAAAACACTCAAAAAGCTAGGAATCAAAGGAAATTACTCCAAAATAATAAAAGTGATGTATGAAAAACCCACAGTAAACACACTTTCAGCAACAAGGTAACAGTGCCCACATTTGCCATTTCTATTCAATATAGTATTGAAAGTTGTAGCCAGAGCAACCAGGCAATAAAAAGAAAAAAAAAAGGCATCTAAAATGGAAAGGAAGAAGCAAAATTATCTCTGTTCACAGATAATACAATCTTATATTTAGAAAACTAAAGACTGCACACACACAAAAATTAGAACTAATAAATGAATTCAGCAAAGTAGCAGGACAAAAAATCAACCCCCCAAATCATTTGCATTTCTATACACTAACAATGAACAATCTAAAAAGGAACTTACACAAATAATTCCACTTCAGTAGCATCAATGATAATAAAATACAGTCACGTGTTGCTTAATGACCAGAATAAGTTTTGAGAAATGTGTTGTTAGATGATTTCCTTACTGTGTGAACTTCACAGAGTATATGCACACAAACCCTAGATGATATAGTCTACTATATACCTAAGCTATATGGATAGCCTATTGCTCCTAGGCTACAAACCTGTAAAGCATATTAATGTACTGAATACTGTAGGCAACTGTAATACGATAAGTATTTGTCTATCTAAACATAGAAAAGGTACAGTAAAAATACAATATAAAAGAGGAAATATGGTACAGTTGTATAGAGCATTTACCATGAATGGAACTTGCAGGACTGGAAGTTGCTCTGGGTAAATTAGTGAGTGCTGAGTGAAAGGGAAGGCCTAGGATATTACTGTAGACTTTATAAACACTGTACATTTAGGCTATACTACATTTACAAAAAAACTTTTCTTTCTTCAATGATAAATTAATCTCAGCTTACTATAAGATTTTTATTTTACAAACAAATTATTATTATTTTTTGAGACGAAGTCTCGCTCCATCTCCCAGGCTGGAATGCAGTGGCATGAATTCAGCTCTCTGCAACCTCCACCTCCCAGGTTCAAGCAATTCTCTGCCTCAGCCTCCCGAGTGGAGCCTGCCACCATGCCTGGCTAATTTTTTTGTACTTTTAGTAGAGATGGGGTTTCACCATCTTAGCCAGGCTGGTCTTGAACTCCGTACCTCATGATCCACCTGCCTCGGCCTCCCAAAGTTCTGAAATTACAGGTGGGAGCCACCATGCCTGGCCACAAACAAATTTTTAAAAATCTTTTGACTCTTCTGTAATAACACTCTGCTTACAACACAAACACACTGTACAACTGTACGGAAATATTTTCTTTACATTGTTTTTTTCTGTTTATTTGTTTGTTTGTTTTCAGACAGGGTCTTGGTTTGTTGCCCAGGCTGGAGTGCAGTGGTGCAATAGCAGCTCATTCTACCTCCTGGTCCTTGAGTGATCCTTTTACCTCAGCCTCCCAAGTAGCTGAGACCAAAGATGTGTGCCAGCATGCCTGGCTAAAATTTTTTTAAATATTTTTTGTAGACATGGGTCTCCCTATGTTACACAGGCTGGTCTCAAATTCCTGGTCTCAAGGGATCCTTTCACCTTGGCTTCCTAAAGTGCTGGGATTACAGACATGAGTCACTGTGCATGGCGTTTTCTTTATATTCTTATTATAGGAGCCATTTTCTTTCAAAAGTTTTTAAAAATTTTAAAATTTTTTTGTTAAAACCTAAGACACAAACACACATATTAGTCTAGGCCTATACAGTTTCAAGTTCAACTTCACTGTCTTCCATCTCCATATCTTGTCCCACTGAAAGATCTTCAGTGGTAATAACATGTATGGGGCTGTCATCTCCTAGGATAATCAATGCCTTCTTGTGGAATACCTCCTAAAGGACCTGACTGAGGCTGTTTTACAGTTAACTTTTTTTAAAAGTGTGAGTATACTCTAAAATAGTGATGAAAATTATAGTATAGTAAATACCAAAGCCAGGCTGTGCGCAGTAGCGCATGCCTGTAATCCCAGCATTTTGGGAAGCTAAAGCAGGCAGATCACTTGTGCCCAGGAGTTTTAAACTAGCCTGGACAATATTATAAAACCCCAACTTTACAAAAAAAATTAGCTGGGCATGGTGGTGTGCACCTGTTGTCCCAGCTACTCAGGAGGCTAAGGTAGAGGAATAGCTTCAGCCCAGGAAGGTGGGGCTGCAATGAACCAAGATCATGCCACTGCATTCCAGCCTAGGCAGCAGCAAAACCCTGCCTCAAAAATAAATACATACATAAATAAACCAGTAACGCAGTTGTTAGTTATGGATATCAAGTATTACGTATCACGCATTATTGTATGCGCAGTAACATATTGTGCTATACTTTTATACAGTTGGCAGTGCAGTAGGTTTGTTTGCACCAGCATTATCACAAATGTGTAATGCACTGCACTGTGATGGTATGACAGCTATGATATTACCAGGTAACAGGAATGTTTTAGCTCCATTTTAATCTTATGGGACCACTGTCATAAATGCAGTCTGACATTGACTGAAATGTTATGTGCTGCATGACTGTACATCAAAATTAACTTAACTGAGGTGAAAGACTTGCACAATGAAGACTAGAAAACACTGCTGAAAGAAATAAAAGATATATATAAATAGAAGCACATCCCACTTCCATGAATTGGAAGACAATAATGTTGAGATATCAATATTATCCAAAGAGATCTACAGATTCAGTGCAATCTGTATCAAAATCCCAATGACACTTTTTACAGAAATAGAAAAATTATCCTAAAATTAATAAGAAATCTTAAGTAACAGCAAATTGCCACAACAGTCTTGGGGGAAAGAAACAACAACAAAAAAAAAACAAAGCTAGAGGACTCATACTTCTTCCTGATTTCAAAACTTATTACAGAGCCAGCTGGGTGTGGTGGCTCAGGCTTGTAATCCCAGCACTTTGGGAGGCTAAGGCAGGCGAATCACAAGGTCAAAAGATGGAGACCATCCTGGCCAACATAGTGAAACCCCGTCTCTACTAAAAGTACATAAAATTAGCCAGGCGTGGTGGTATGTGCCTGTAGTCCCAGCTACTCAGGAGGCTGAGGCAGGAGAATCGCTTGAACCCAGGAGGCAGAGGCTACAGTGAGCCGAGATCACACCACTGCACTCCAGCCTGGCAAAAGAGTGAGACTCTGTCTCAAAACAACAACAACAACAACAACAAAAGACTGACCAACCAACCAACCAACCAAGAAAAAACAAAAAAACTTACTACAGAGCTACAATAATCAAAACAGCATGTTAATGGCATAAAGACAAACACATAGAACAGAACAGAATATACAGTTCCACAATAAATACATGGTCAAATGATTGTTGACAATGGTGCCAAGACCATTCAATGGTGAAAGACAGTCTTTTTAACAAATGATGGTGGGAAAAGTGGATTATCAATAAGCAAAAGAATGAAGCTGAATCTTACCTTACAGCACATACAAAAATTAACTTAAAATGTATCAAATATCTAAATATAAGAACTAAAACTATAGATTATTAGAATAAAAACAGGGCAAACAGACATTTTTCCAAGATGATAATCAAATGGCCAATAAGCACATGAAAAGATGGTAATCATCATTAATCATTAGGGAAATGCAAATCAAAACTACAATGAGATATCACTGCACATCCATACAGATGGCCACTAAAACAACAACAACAACAATGAAATAACTAGTATTGGTGAGGATATGGGGAAACTGAAACCCTTCTGCAGTGTCACAATATTGGATTTAGCAATGATTTCTTGGATATAACCCCAAAGGCACAGGGAACAACAACAAAAAAAATAGAGAAATTAAAGTTAATGAAAATTAAAATATTTTGTGTCTCAAAAGACAGTATCAACAGAGTAAAATTTCAACCCACAGAATGGAAGAAAATATTTGCAAATCATATATCTGAAAAGGTCATAATACCCAGAATATACAGAGAATTCTGGCAACGACAACAAAAATAAACAAACTGATTAAAAATGGGCAAAAAAGTAGAACAGACATTTTTCCAAGATGATAATCAAATGGCCAATAAGCACATGAAAAGATGGTAATCATCATTAATCATTAGGGAAATGCAAATCAAAACTACAATGAGATATCACTGCACATCCATACAGATGGCCACTAAAACAACAACAACAACAATGAAATAACTAGTATTGGTGAGGATATGGGGAAACTGAAACCCTTCTGCAGTGTTGACAGGAATGTAAAATGGTACAGCTGCTGTGAAAAACAATACAGTGTCTTAAATAAATTAAAAACAGAACTACTGTATGATCCAGCAATGCTACTTCTGGGTATTTACCCATCAAAACTGAAAACAGATGAGGATGTGCTAAGGAAACTGCATTTCCAGAGAGAGACACAGCAAGCAGGACTGAAAACGGTTAGTCTTAAGGGGATTCAGGACAGCAACATGGAGAAGGCATCAAGAACGTACTTCATTCACCCGCAAACGGTATGAAGAGCTAGAAGCTCTGTTTAGCGAGAACATGTTGTGACATGTCCTGAGAAATTGTCAGGAGAAACTAGCTTTGAAACTCCACCTACCAGAGTCAACAGTAAAGGTTTGGTTCAGGAACCGGCGATTCAAACAGAAAAAGCAGCAGCAGCAGTAGCAACAGCAGCAGCAGCAGCAATCAGCAATGCTACCAAGCCAGATCCTTCTATCTAAGAAGGATGTGCCCACCTTCCTGAGAACATCTATCATTTCTTACGCTTTTCTCCTGTGGTTTCAGATTTCTACAGCTCCCTTCCACCTCAGCCCTTAGGCCCTTCCAACTGGGCATGGAACTCTACCTTCACTGAGAGTCCCACAAGTGATTTCCAAATGCAAGATACTCAGTGGGAGAAGCTGGTAGCCTCAGTTCCTGCTTTGTACTCTGATGCCTATGACACATCCCAAGTCACAGAACTGTAGGATCTTCCTGATGAGAATGGGATATCCAGCTCTTCTTTCCACTGTCTGTATCAGTACCTCTCACCCACAAAGCACCACGTAGGAGGACAGGGTTCCTCTCTCAGCACCTTTGCTGGTCCAGCTGTAGGCCTATCTCCTGTACAAACCTGGCCCAGTATGACAAGCCAAGGCTTTGAAGCCTACAGTCTAACAGACAGCCTAGAATTCTAGAAAACCTCCAAAATGGTAGCCTTTGGATTTTTCTGATCAGAGTACTAATAAATATGGACCATTTAGAAAAGAGGTCTTTAAAAAAATTTTTTTTAAATAAAAAAAGCAAAAAGAAAGAAAAATGGCGGGGTGCGGTGGCTCACTTCTGTAATCCCAGCACTTTGGGAGGCCGAGGTGGGTGGTTCACCTGAGGTCAGGAGCTCAAGACCAGCCTGGTCGACACGGTGAAACCGTCTCAAAAAATATTTTCTTAAAAAAAGAGGTCTTGCCTCTTGTAAATGACTTTTTTTTTTTTCCTTTGTCTGGTTTTAACCCAAACATCTGGGTCTGTGTCTCTTTGATTTCCATGGAAATGTTGTGAAAAGAGTTTTCCAAATGTAGCTCAGCAGTACGCGATCAGCCCCACAATTCTCCCTGAGAAGACTTTTTAGTCCCTTACATGGCCAGTGAGACTACATAAATCCCTTCCCAAAGCTATCTTGGATTTTCTAAAAATAGGACAGTGGTTTTGGGGGTTATCCACTATATTTATTTTTTTGTGGCTAAGTCTCACTCTGTCACCCAGGCTGGAATGCAGTGGTATGATCATGGCTCACCAAAGCCTTTGCCTCCTGGGCTCAGGTGATCCTCAGCCTCCTGAGTAGCTAGGACTACAGGTGCCCACCACCACACCTGGCTTTTTTTTTTTTTTTTTTTTAGAGACAGTCTCACAATGTCACACAGGCTGGAGTGCAGTGGTGCAATCTCAGCTCCTATAACCTCCGTCCTGGGGTTCCAGTAATTTTCCTACCTCAGCCTCCCATGTAGCTGGGATTACAGGCACCTGCCACCATGCCTGGCTAATTTTTGTATTTTTACCAGAGATGGGAGTTTGCCATGTTGCCTAGGCTGGCCTCAAACTCCTGAGCTCAAGTGGTCCTCCTGCCTCAGCCTCCCAAAGGGCTGAGATTATTGGTGTGAGCCACCTCGCCTGGCCAAAACAGTTTTTTAGAAATAAAGTATATTAGTCCAAGCGCAGTGGCTCATGCCTATAATCCCAGCACTTTGAAAGGCTGAGGAAGGCAGATCACCTGAGGTCAGGAGTTCGAGACCAGCCTGACCATAATTTTTTCTCTATTGCTTTTCTATTCTCTATTTCATTTGGAAATATGAAATTTTTCCAAATAAAAATTTCATTTTCTTGGGAGGCTGAGGCAGGAGAATCCCTTGAACACAGGAAGTGGAGGTTGTGGTGAGCCAAGATTGTGCTATTGCACTCCAGCCTGGGCAGCAAGAGCAAAACTCCATCTCGAAAGAAAAGAAAGAAGAAAAAGAAAAAGAAAGAAGGAAAGAAGGAAGGAAGGAAGGAAGGAGGGAAAGAAAAGAAAGCAAGCGAGAGAAAGAGAGAAGAAAGAAAGAAAGAAAATTAGAAAACAACAAACGAACAATTAACTTGAAATATACAATAACTCTGAACTTGTATATACTTAACATATACCCAAAATATATGAGGCAAATTTTAAAAAAAATTAAAAAAAAATTTTTTTTTTTCCAGAAGAGTCTTGCTCTGATGCCAGGCTGGAATGCAGTGGTGCAATCTTGGCTCACTGCAACCTCCACCTCCTGGGTTCAGGCGGTTCTCCTGCCTTAGCCTCCCTAGTAGCTGAGACTACAGGTGCGTGCCACCACGCCCAGCTAATTTTTGTATTTTTAGTAAAGACAGGGTTTCACCATGTTGGTCAGGGTGGTCTCGATCGCTTCACCTCATGATCCACCTACCTCAGCCTCCCAAAGTGCTGGGATTAGAGGCATGAGCCACCATGCCCTGCTGAAAATTAAAATTCTTAAGAAAATGTCACCAATATATAGTCATAATGTGGTATATTCATACAACACTCTCAATAATTGATAATAACAGTACAAAGAAGCCAGAGAGAAAGAAAGCTTAGAGCAGAAGTAAATGAAATAGAGAATAGAAAAGCAATAGAGAAAAAAAAATATGGAATCAAAAGCTGGTTCTTTGAAAAGATTAACAAAATGGCAAAGGTTTAGCTAGATTGACAAAGCCCCCCAAAAGACTCAAATTACCAGAATCAGAAACAAAAGTCAAGATTTTACTATAAATCTTGTAGAAATAAAAATTATTAAAAAGAAATACTATGAACAATTGAATGTCAACAAATTAGATAATTTATATGAAATGGACAAATTCCCAGGAAGACACAGAACACCAAATCTGACTCCGCAAGAAATGAATCTTATGAATAGAGTTGGCTATGGTATGAATGTGTCCCACACCGCTCATACATTGGAAACTTAATCCCCAAAGCAAGTGTTGAGAGATGAGTGTTTATTACCTTTAAGAGGTAATGGGCAGAGCCCCCATGGAATGAATTAATGCCATTACATTAATAGGAGTGGATTAGTTGTCTCAGAAGTGGGTTCCTGATAAAAGGACGGGTTCAGCCCTCTTCTCCAAATCTCTCTCTTTCCCACCACCCACCCCCACCTCTCTCTCAATCTCAATCTCTCTCTCTCTCTCTCTTTTCCCTCCTCCTCTTCTTTCTGCCATGGGAGGATGAAACATGAAGATCCTGGCCAGATGTTGCCCCTCCATCTTCCATCTGAGGCTGGAAGACTTCCTAGACTTCAGAACTGTAAGAAAAAAATCTCTTCTTCATAAAAACAACAACAACAACAACTGAAAACAGAGTACTGAGGAGGTATCTGCACACCAATGTTTATAGCAACATTATTCATAACAGCCAAAACTTGGAAGCAACTCAAGTGTCCATCAATGAATGAATGGATAAGCAAATGTGGCATGTACACACAATGGAATATTATTCAGCCTTACAAAGGAAGGAAATTCTGTCATATGCTACAACACTAATCAACCTTGAGGACATTATGCTAAATGAAATAAGCCAGTCACAGAAAGATGAGTAACGTATGATTCCACTTATACAGGGTACTTAAAAGCAGACAAAAATCAGAGAAACAGACAGGAGAATGGTAGTTGCCAGGGACTGGAGTCAGGGTGGAACTGGGGAGTTATTATTTAATGGGTATAGAGTTTCAGTTCTACAACCTGAACAGAGTTATGTGAGATGAATGGTCATGATGGCTATGCAACAGTATGAATGTACTTAATACAACCAAACTGTATATATAAAATGCTTAAGACAGTGAATTTTATGTGTATTTTAACACAGAAAAAAAAAGGAAAAAAAGATAAAGATAATACTGGGACTACTGGCAAAATTCTAATGGGGTTTAAGGATTAGGTGGTTATTAATGTACCAATGATAATTTCCTGATTTAAAAAACTTTAAAAAAAAATTCTGTAGGTTGGGGGGGTCAGAAAAGAAAAAAAATTTTTTGGTAATTATTTTTTTAGAGACAGGGTCTAATTTTTTTGTCCAGGCTTTAGTGCAGGACTATTCACAGGCATCATCATAGTGTACTGAAGCCTTGAACTCCAAGCCTCAAAAGATTCTTCAGCTTAGCCTCCTGAGTAGCTGGGACTACCGACACTGGCTAATTTCTTTACCTTTTTTTTTTCTTTTTGAGATGGAGTCTCACTCTGTCGCCAGGCTGGAGTACAGTGGCATGATCTGGGCTCACTGCAACCTCCAACTCCCTGGTTCAAGGTATTCTCCTGCCTCAGCCTCCTGAGTAGCTGGAATTACAGGCCTGTGCCACCACGCCCAGCTAATTTTTGTATTTTTAGTAGAGACAAGGTTTCACCATGTTGGCCAGCATGGTCTCGATCTCTTGACTTAATGATCCACCCGCCTTGGCCTCCCAAAGTGCTGGGATTACAAGCATAAGCCACCACTTTTTGAGATGGAGTCTTGCTCCATCACCAGGCCAGAGTGCAGTGGCACAATGTCGGCTCACTGAAACCTCCACCTCCTGGGTTCAAGCAATTCTTGTGCCTCAGCATCCCGAGTAGCTGGGATTACAGGCATGTGCCACCACACCCAGCTAATTTTTGTATTTTTAGTAGAAATGGGGTTTGACCATGTTGGCCAGGCTGGTCTCAATCTCTTGACCTCATGATCCGCCTGCCTTGGCCTCCCAAAGTGTTGGGATTACAGGCGTGAGCCACTGTGCCCGACCATAATTTCTTGATTTTGATGACTATTTTGTTGTTATGCAGTAGAATGTCTTTGTTAGTTCTTTGTACTGTACCCTCAATTTTTATGCTCTTGATAATTTTAAGATTAAATAAATATATATAAATATATATATAGTACAATTGAGGCAAGAAATGTCAGCTGACATTTATTCTGACAGTTTGTGACTCATGTGCATAAATGATTTTTAAATAATTAATGCTACTGAAGCTAAGTCTCAATTTACCAGGCTGTTGATACTACATAGTGTTTAGTGGATACTTTCATGCTATGTTCAATTTATTCACTCATGTTACACCACTGTCATGACTAAACCTCAACAAGACAGTCAACCATTTGTGACAGATTAAAACACATCAAACTCTGTAATTGTGGCAATTTTCTAGATCCTTATGCAATTTAAATTTAGTAAACTGTCATAATTTTGGCTTTTTGATATTTGTGATACATTAAAGTGAAGGTAATAAAAACCCTCCTCAACTTCCCTAGTAATCAAATAACTACAAATGAATCTATTTCTCGTTAATAAAAATTTTAAAAGATTTCTAATATGTAATTACTCAATATCTAATAATCAAGGAAATGCACATTCCATCACAATCACAAAAATTTTTAAACATTCTGTGTTGGTGAGAAAATCAGCATTACTTAAACTAGCCAAGTATTTTGAGATGTAAATAGGTAATAAGTCTCAAACTTTAAATTCACCTCTCCTTTAAGTAAGCAATTCCATCTCTAGAAATCTCTTAAGAGTGAATTACCTTGATTGTTCTTTTTTTAAAAAAAATTTGTGATTATACTTTAAGTTCTGGGGTACATGTCCAGATCATGCAGATTGTTACATAGGTATACATATGCCATGGTGGTTTGCTGCCTCCATCCCCCCGTCACCTACATTAGGCATTTCTTCTAAAGTTATCCCTCCCTAATCCCCCCACCCCCTGCTATTCCTCCCCTAGCTCCCCAACCCCTCAACAGGCCCTGGTGTGTAATGTTCCCTTCCCTGTGTCCATATGTTCTCATTGTTCAGTACCCACTTATGAGTGAGAACATGCAGTGTTTGGTTTTCTGTTCTTATGTCAGTTTGCTGAAAATGATAGTTTCCAGCTTCATCCATGTCCCTGCAAAGGACATGAACTCATTCTTTTTTATGGCTTCGTAATATTCCATGGTGCATATGTGCCACATTTTCTTTATCCAATCTATCACTAATGGGCATTTGGGTTGGTTCCAAGTCTTTGTTATTGTAAACAGTGCTGCAGTGACCATACAGGTACATGTGTCTTTATAACAGAACGATTTACAACCCTTTGGGTATATACCCAGTAATGCGATTGCTGGGCCAAATGGTATTTCTATTTCTAGATCCTTGAGGAATTGGCACACTGTCTTCCACAATGGTTGAACTAATTTACACTCCCACCAACAGTGTAAAAGCGTTCCTATTTTTCCATATCCTCTCCAGCATCTGTTGTCTCCAGATTTTTTAATGATCACCATTCTAACTGGTGTGAGATGGTATCTCAGTGTGTTTTTTTTTTTTTTTTTTTTGAGACAGGGTCTCACTCTGGCCTCTCAAAGTTCTGGAATTACAGGCATGAGCCACTGTGCATGACCATCGATTGTTCTTAAGATTCTTGATACACACAAAAAGAATTATTTATGGGCATAAAGGTTCACGCAGAAATATGCTCATTGACAACAACATTATGTGAATAAAGAAAAACCTGAATACTGCCTCATGGGATAGTGTTGAGAGAAAGGCTTTCGAGTTTATTTATGTATGGTTATATATTACTATATAGTACTAGAATCTTAAAAACACAAAGTATTAATTAAGAAAATAAAATGTACATTTTCTTACTATTAAAAATAACGGGCTCATACCTATAATTCCAGCACTTTGAGAGGCTGAGGTGGGAGGATCACTTGTGGTCAGGAGCTTGAAACTAGCCTAGGCAACATCTCTATAGAAAATTTATTAAATAAAGTAAAATTAGCTGGGTATGGTGGTCCGTAGTCCCAGCTACTCAGGAGGCTGAGGTGGCAGGATCGCTTGAGCCTACGAGGACAAGGCTGCAGTGAGCTATGATTGAGCAGCTGCATTCCAGATTGGGTGACAGAGAGATACCAGTCTCTTAAACAAAACACTAAAACATTTGTAGTGTTTTGTGCTTTATCATCAGTTTTTATATAACTTACCTGCATCTTACTCTACACTGGGATTAGGACAGGTAGCATAATCGTCATCATCCTCTTTTGGAGGTGATAACTGAGATTCAGGAAAGTTAACCATCTTGCCAGGCTATGCAGCTCAGTACGCGTTAGAGCTTAGAACTAAGCCCATTTTACCCAACTCCAAATCCTTATGGTAACTTTCTTCATATTTCATTCTTGAAATGTATTTTATTAATATGAATGACCAAATAAATTGTTTCTAGAGATGAAGTACATTTATAAGCTACAACTGGTTTTAGTTATTTCTGGGAGGTAACTAAGGTTTTCTTGATTTTCAGCATGATCGTCAAGATGACTATCCTGTTTCTCATTCAGAGGAAGAAAACAACCAAACCACTAGAGATGAGTTCCTAGAAGATGGGAGAAAACATTCTTATTCTAAAAATCCTTACTTTTTGGGAGTTATAATAAAAGAGCATATGCATTTCTTTTACTTCATCGATTACCAGGTTCTCCAAAACAGACAGTAGCAGAGTGACCCAGAACATACCGTCAGGAAACTGGTCAGCATCATCATCAAACATGGCTTCCTTGAGGGCAGACTTGTTGAAGGGACTGATGCTATCTGAGTAGTTATATGGATTATAGTCTCGAGAGCGTGGAGAGGAGTGAGTAGGCATCGAATGGAGCAATGAAGCTTTATTATCAAGAGCTGTTTGGCTTGAGTCAGTAGTATCACCTCCTGCTCTTGGGTCAGACATCCCAGGACCACCACATATCTATCAATGGGAAGGGGACGGCATAGCAAATTAACTCATTTTAAGTATCTATTTATATCTATTTAACATTCTAAAAAGATATTTCTCTACTGCTTAAAAGACAATTTTAAAAAGATAACAATAACCAGCCAAAAAATTTAAGTAACGGCAATCAACAATATGAGTTAAAACATATTCCAGATGTCAAAGCTTAAACTACAACTGTGAAGGCAAATAAGAACTGTGAAAGAATGCTGCCTCTAATGATTATTACAGTCCCCTTGCCAATGACTTGATCAGACAATGTATACAGTGTGATTACCAGCAGCTTCTCCATGTCAGTTAAAGATAAAAAAGAACTTTCATAAGCAACACAGCACTACAAACTGCCAGATTCCATTAATAAGGTAATGGTATATCATACGATGGTATGTCAACAAAGCATAATAAAATCACATTTAAAAAGGCTTGTTTTAAGGAAAAAAGAAAAAGAAAAGAAAAGCTTATAAGGCCTGCATAACTCTTGGAGGAATGACAAAAGGATTTGGGCACATTACTGAACTTACCAAAATATGAATATATATACTGATACAAATACTGGTATCAAAGTAATTACTGCCGCGAGCATCCGCATCACCACCTTCCACTGGGCAACTATGTGCCAAGCCATTTGCTAGGCACCTTACAAATATTCTTAAAATATTTACTATGCACCTATTATATGCCTGGCATTGTTCATGGCACTGGGAAATACATTAGTGACCAAAAGAGAGAAAGATGTCTTCCCCAATGGAGTTTATATTTAATGGAGGGACAGACAATAAAAAAAACTTAATAAATGAATAAAGTATATGGTATGTTAGAAGAAGGAATCATAAATGCTGAAGTGGGAGGATGGAGTTCACACATTAAACAGGTTGAGCAGGGTTCACTGTGAAGCCATTTGAGTAAACACTTGAAGGAAGTGAGGGAATTAGTCAAGGGGCTATCTGGAGGTAGAATGTTTCAGCTAGAGAAAAGAGCCAATACACAGATCCTGAGGAAGGAACATGCCTAGTAAGTTCAAGGGACAGCAAGGAGGCCAGTGTGGCAGAAGCAGAGTGAACAAGGAGGAAACTAGTAGGAGATGAGGCCAGAGAGGTAACAGAAAAAAAGCCTATTGTGTAGACTGTGGTTTTGACTCTGAGACAAGGGCCTGCTATAGAGTTGAGTGAGAGTGAGAATAGCAGGAGGTCAGGGGCATAATCAAGGAGGCCAAATTTTAATAATCCAGGTGAGAGAACTGGTGAAGATGATGGTTCAAACCAGAAAGGCAGTGGTGAGAATAGGCTGAATTCTGGATACATTCTGCAGGGGGCGCCAACAGATTTCCTGACAGATTTGGTATGGAGGATGAGAAAAATAGAGGCCTCAACAACAACTCTTGTCCATGGTTTTTGGCTAGGCAACTAGTGTTGCCATCAACTAAGATAGGGAAGATCAGCTTTAGGGAAGACCAGGAATTCAAACAGGCAGCTGAATGTGAATGTGGAACTCAGGAAAAGAGGTCTGAGCTGAAAAGAGTCATATGATTTACTACACTCACAAGAACTTTTAAGGTAAGCAGTGATATCCCTGTTTTCTTAATGAAGACATCGAAGCTTAAGGGTGATAACCTCATTAGCTAATAACTACCTGGAACTGGGATTTGAACTCACTCTGTCAAAATTCACAATTTGAGTTCCCTACTCTGTACCATGCTGTGTCTGAAAAAAACAAAACCAAACTGAGTCTCAATGAAGCAGTGATTCTTACTAATCTGTTACTGCTACCACATGCAGCCTTTAAGGGTAGGGAAGCTCAAATATCAGTGGTAAGCTGGGTTTTGGCAGCCAGCTTACTAGGCCCACAATTTAGCTCTGCCAGATAGGCACTGTCAGAAAAACAACAGCAGGAAAGATGGCAGGAAGGCAGAGGAAGGAGCCCTTTAGAGATGTGCTGAAGCACTACAATGTTCTGCAACTTTGCAAACACTGAGAAACAATGAATTCCACAGGAACTGGTGGGATGTCTCATTTTGTGAAAAGTCTAAGCTGTCAGAGAAAAGTCTAAGAAGCAGCGAAGTAAAAAACCACTCTGTGTATAATAGCAGAAGGAATAAACTAAACAATATTCAAATATGTCAATAATATTAAATATATAAGAATTTGTAGGTTACAACATTCTTACTTCAGTGTAACGTCTTGTGATTTTAAAAATACTTTGAGAGCCAGTTACTTGCATGTTAAAAAAAATAAAACATTTGGCACATTAACTAAAAAAAAAAACACATTCTTATCTGGAGCCACATAAACTGATGATACAAATTACCATCACTACACCTAATGAGAAAAAAAAATTCTCAACTCCTTAGGTATTCTTACAAGACTCACTGTGATCTGGCCCATGTTCCACTCCCCTTTTCCTCTCATAATGCTCCAACTACACTGGTTTTCTTCCTAGTCCTCAATTGTACAAAGCTTGTTCCCATCTAAATGACTTAAGATTTCCTAATTCTCTCATGGAATTCTCCTCTGGATTTTATGTGGCTTTATTTAGGTTTCAATGCAAATGCTACCTTTGGAGAGAGGTCTTCTCGGACCACAAAATCTAAAATAGACTCACTTTCCTCGAAAGCACATTCTATCTTAAAACTCTATAATACTCATCTCTATGAAAATCTAAAAGGAATTTTAAGGCAGTGATTTTGTCATATAAATCTAATGCCTCAAACAGTGCCTGCTATGTGGCAGACACTCAGTAAATACCTGTAGAGTGACTGATCCCCAAATAAGTATATTCAAAAATGACAGAAACCAACTTTTAATTTAAAAAATTCTTAATGAACAATGAAATAGTCTGCAAAGTAAGGATATTAAAATACTCACTGAATCGCCATCATCTTTTTTAGAATCCCTTTTCAATGGCTCATTCATGTCTTCTTGGCTACGGAAGCTGAAATTCTGGATTGCTTCAGTAACACCTCTAAGAGAGCTATAAATATCTTCAGAGTTCATATTTTCTGTGTCATAATCAAATGCACTATGAAAAAGATGATAGTAATTTTCATTTAGGTGTAGTTTTAAAATACAAACAAATTTGAAGAAATTATATAAGGATATTTACAAAGACAAGATTAGAGAATGTATATTCTCTAGGGCATAATTAGCAAAACAAAAAATAGCAGCTATATATAGTTAAAGTACATGTCCCTTTGTCCTTCCGCCAAGGACACCTTATAGTTACTCTAGAATGCACAGAACTTAATAACTGGTTTGTGTTTCCACTTTCAAAAATGTTCTGATTAACCACAGGTTAGCAAACTATGGATGGCTTGCAAGCCAAGAACATTTCTTACATTTTTAAATGGTTTTAACTAATTTTCTACAATTTTTCAAAAGGCCGGGAAAAGGAAATAAAATTTTAGTCTACTAAGGGGTCAAGAATGTCATTTGAAATTCAGCTCATGCTTGAATCACCCAAGTGTGTGAAAATTATACACATCTTTTATTTTGTATTAAGGACCAATCTCTCAGTCGTATTTTTTCCTCAGAGGTATATATTCACTATTTACTTACTGTATATATGTTTATACATATATTCATATATAAATATAATGAATTTACATACATGAAAATTAGATAAAATTTAAATTTCAGTGTCTATAAATAAAACTTTATTTAACATAGTCATGCCTATTTATTTAGGTATTGTCTATGGTTATTTTTTATTTCTATTGTTGATGGTTGTTTTCATACAATAGCAGAGTTGAGTAGAGACTCAAAGACCATGACTCAAAAGGCCTAAAATATTTACCACCTGACCCTTTACAGAAAGTTTGCCAATCTCTGTGATTAACTCCCAATAATAGTACTGCTTGAAGAAGAGATAAATGTATTTTAAAACAAATTTGTAAGAAGGGAGAAGATTTTTAACATTGAACATAATTTTTTTTTAGACATAATTTCAGTCTGGTTGCCCAGGCTGGAGTGCAGTGGCACAATCTCAGCTCACTGCAGCCTGTCTCCCAAGCTCAAGTGATTCTCCTGCCTCAGCCTCCCAAGTAGAGGCTCCTGCCACCATGTCTAGCTAATTTTTTGTATTTTTAGTAGAGATGGAGTTTCATCATGTTTATGGCAGGTTGGTCTCGAACTCCTGACCTCAGGTGATCTGCCCACCTCGGCCTCCCAGAGTGCTGGGATTACAGGTGTGAGCCACCGTGCCTGGCGAATTTATTTATTTATTTTTTAAGGGACAGGGTCTTGCTGCTGCCCAGAATGGAGTACAGTAGTACGACCATAGCTTACTGCAGCCTTGAAACTCCTAGGCTTATGCAATCCTCCTGCCTCAGCCTACCAAGTTGCTAGGACTACATAGGACTACAAACATATAACATCATGCTTGGCTGATTTTTAAAAATTCTTTTGTAGAGATGGTGTCTCTATATGTTGCCCAGGTTTGTAGCAAACTCCTGGCCTCAAGTGATCCTCCTGCATTAGCCTCCTAAAGTGCTGGGATTTCAAGTGTGAGCCATTGTGCCTGATCCATAAATGTTATTAACATAAACTCTATAATCAAATGCTAAAATTCAACTGAAGCTGGAATTTAGCTACCAAATTTATCATATATGTAGAATGGAAAAAATAGGCCAGAAAATGTTTGCAATATATTTTTCTTTCTTAGATGTTGATTTATTATCCAGTAATTTTAATGAATAACTTGATGAAGCATACTATAGTATATGGCTAATGACAAAAGTCAAGCTATTAAATATAAATACCAAACTTCTTTTTTTTTTTTGAGACTGAGTCTTGCTCTATGACTTAGGCTGGAGTGCGGTGGCATGATATTGGCTCACTGCAACCTCCGCCTCCTGGACTCAAGTGATTCTCCTGCCTCAGCCTCCTGAGTAGCTGAAACTATGGACATGTGCCACCATGCCCGGCTATTTTTGTATTATTAGGAGAGATGAGGTTTTGCCATATTGATCAGGCTGGTCTTGAACTCCTGACCTCAAGTGATCTGCACGCCTCAGCCTAGCAAAGAGCTGGGATTACGGGTGTGAGCCATCACACCCAGCCCAACTCCTTTTTAAAAAAAACTTTTAAGTTCAGGGGTATTTGTTCAGAATGTACAGATTTGTTATACAGGTCAACGTGTTTCATGGGGGTTTGTTGTACAGATTGTTTTATCACCCAAGTATTAGGCCTAGCGTCCGTTAATTATTTTTCCTGATTCTCTCCCTCCTCCTACCCTCTGCACTCTGGTAGGCCCCAGGGTGTGTTGTTCCTCTTTATGTGTTTATGTGTTTTCATCATTTAGCTCCTACTTGTAAATGAGAACACATAATATTTATTTTTTTGTTCTTGTGTTAGTTTGCTAAGGAAAATGGTCTCCAGCTCTGTCCATGTCTCTGCAAAAGACATAATCTTTTTTTTTTTTTTTATGGTTGCTTAGTATCCCATGGTGT
>NW_016107336.1:9241526-9243376 GCF_001604975.1 Cebus imitator
CCTTGTCAAAGCCCCTTTCCTCCAGCTTCTTGCCCAGGACTTCACCAATCCCGGCCAGGCTCCCCACTGGCTTTTCCCCCATGGGCTCTGCCACGAAGTCTCGGTGCTTTTGGGAGGTTGTCATCTTGATCAGGCTTAATCTGCAGCTTCAGTTCCCGTAACCTGTACCACATTTTCTTTAACCAGTCTATCACTGATGGGCATTTAGATTGATTCCATGTCTTTGCTATTATGAATAGTGCTACAGTGAACATACATGTGCATGTGTCTTTATAACAGAATGATTTATATTCCTTTGGGTATATACCTAGTAGTGGGATTGCTGGTTCAAATGATATTTCTGTCTCTAGGTCTTTGAGGAATTGCTACACTATCTTCCACAATAGATCAACTAATTTACACTCCCAACAATAGTGTAAAAGTGTCCCTTTTTCTCCACAACCATGCCAGCATCTGTTATTTTTTGACTTTTCAATGATAACCATTCTGACTTGTGTGAAATGGTATCTCTTTGTGGGGTTGATTTGCATTTCTCTATTGATCTGTAATGCTGAACTTCTATGCAAACAATTTTTCAAAAGGCCAGGAAAAGAAAGTAAAATTTTAGTCTACTAAGGAGTCAAGAATGTCATTTAAAATTCAGCTCATGCTTGAATCACACAAGTGTGTGAAAATTATACACATCTTTTATTTTGTATTAAGGCCCAATCTCTCGGTCATATTTTTTCCTCAGAGGTGTATATTCACTATTTATTATGTATATGTTTATACATATAATTCATATATAAATATAATGAATATATGACACATTTTATTATATACACAATGAATTATACAGATATTATATATGTAATGAATTATATCTATATAATATGTAATGGATTATATCTATTTAATTTTTATATAAATATCTATAATTTATATATTTATATAGATACACGATTTATATATTAATTACATACATAATGATATATATCTATATAGATATAATTCATTACATATATAATGAAAATATTAAGCTTACAGATAAAACATAAAAATAACAAATAGGGAAGGGTTAAATATATAATGAATATATGACATATTACATATGTAATTCATTAAATATAGTTATATATGTAATTCATGATATATAATAAATATATATCATATATAATAAATTTATATTTATTTACATATATATCATATATTCATTATATATTTAACCTTTCCTTATTTGTTATATATTTTTACGTTTTGTCTGTAAACTTAATTTTTTCAAATTCATTATAATTAACCTTATCACCACTTATACTGAGTAGTATAATGTAATTGAAAGATATTATTTACAATTTACTGGATTTATATAGCATTTCTGAGAAATATAATTATGCCATTTAATAGAATAAGCAGTAAGTTATTTTAAAAAGTTGTCAGCTTTTCTTTCCACTTATTAAAAAATTCCATATCCTATGTATTATCATTTAAGTAGTTAATTTTCAAATAAACTTAAAATTTTTTTAATTTGCTAAGTTTCTACTTTTCTAAGACCTTTCAAGTCAAGTGGGAATTGACTGGAATTATATTAATGCTTGCTTTCTAAGAATGGGAATTTACAGCCAGGTGTGGTGCCTCATGCCTGTAATCCCAGCACTTTGGGAGGCTACGGCAGGCGGATCACCTGGGTCAGGAATTTGAGACCGGCCTGGCAAACATGGTAAAACCCCGTCTCTCTCAAAAATACAAAAGATCAGCCAGGTGTGGTGGCGTGTGCCTGTAATCCCAGCTACTTGCGAGATTGAGGCAGGAGAATTGCTTAAACCCAGGAGGCGGAGGTTGCAGTGAGCTGAGATCACACCACTGCACTCCAG
>NW_016107336.1:9243461-9254165 GCF_001604975.1 Cebus imitator
AAAAAAAAAAAAAAAGAATAGGAATTTACAAACACAAACCATCATGAAAAATCATCCTTTTATTACCTTGGAGATAAAGTATTCTGTGATGTATTGGTAGGAGAAGTAAGAGGACTGGACCAGTTAGCTGGTGATCGTGGTGTTGGTCTGGTCAAAGGACTCCCCATGGAACTCTGATGAAGGGAGTCAAAGAAATATTAACATATTACAAATAAGTTCACTTAAAAAAATTCTTAAGGAAGCCACACAAACATTAGGTTGAACCACACTTAAAGGCCGTATTTCCAGGTCAATATTTTAAAAATTCATGTACTTATGTCTGGTTTCCACGGGAAAAAACTTCTTCCTACTTAAGTTATATAACTCTTTAGCTTTTTTCTGTTCTCACCTACTTCCTGCTCTGAAATATTAACATCCTTTCCCTCAAGGATTCAATGATATACTAAACTAGTAATTTTAAATTAGCTTTCTGTTCTGAGCTAATTTCCATCTTCTAACCATTAATAATACTCAAATTTTATTCCTCCTTGACTTTGCTTTACACCAAGGGAGTTAAATCTGGTCATATTATTAATATGTCTATTTTTAAGATATAATGACATAATCCTTACTCCTTTTCAAAACATGACTGACTCTGATTCACAAGAAATTGTTTTAGGATTACTTTTAACCCTCCTCAGACTTTACCTTAAGCCTGCCATCAGTGCATCTCCTGTGTTTGCTATCAAATGTCTCTCTTTAATTCTTTAGTTCAATTCTTTAGGCATATTATGTAAATTATTTCATACCAGTAAAAAATACATACATGTATATACAAACACACACACACACACATATATATATATACATATATCACTTCAAGGTTTCATTTACTCAGAACTTATTTCTTGAGTCATCCCCATTAGTCCTCAAATAAGAATTGGTTCAACTAAAGAGCATGTCCTGATCCTAACGGCTTCCAGCTGGTGCTCTCACCTATGTTTTGCTCTTATTTTGCTTTTCTTGTTCATGCCCTAGCCACCATTTACCATCATCCTAATCTATACAAATTATAATATAATATAAACAGGACAGGCATAGGGACTCTATTCTTTCCAAGACAATATTTAATTCTGCTCAGGAAATGCCAAATAAAGATGCAAAAATTATATAGTAAGGATCAAGTTTACGTTGTATAAAAGAAAGCAATTATTGTTAAATCAACCATCACGTTATAGAATAGCCAAGAAAATAAGCAGGAATTACCTGGGTTCCATTGCCAGTGTTTCGAAGGTGATTATGAAGAAGCTTGGTAGCACCATCCTGAAAAGTTTTTGGTAAAGCTCCTAATAACATTGTAAACTCTGGGGTATTGAGTTCAAATAATGATATCAGCACTGACTGTGCTGCCTAAAAAACAAAGGCATACAAGAAGTAGATAAATATATTTTTGTTACTTCAATGAGACCATTTTCTACCCCCACATTTCTGTTCAATAGCACGAAGCTTGGGCATCTTTTCCAGGGCAAAGAAAGAGACTCTTATTTGCTTTCAAACTGCTTTGTTGGAAAGATTAAAAAATATTGACCTACCATTTTTTTTTGAAGGTAAGAAGGGAATATGAAAAGTATAATAACTATAACCTAACAGACAGTAGCAAAAGTTAACCATGACAGTTTCCAGGGTTACTCTGTAACATACTAGTACAGTACTTTAGTTTTCCTAATAAGCAATTACAAAGAGAAGGGATATCTAATCTTCTCAAAAGCAGTTAACCTAACAAGTCTACAATTTGAAGTTAAAGTAAGTTTGTTCTGTGGAAATGGGAACAATGTAAAGCTTACTCAGATCAGTTAAGAAAAGTTATACAATTCTTTTCTGCTTATGAAGTAATCAACTGCATTACTTTGAAATTCAAATTATATAGAGAATTAAGGAAGAGAGAAACTCAAATCATTTATAATCAAATGACACAAGAATCCACATCTGCACACTTCATTTTGGACCTTGCTGAACCCACTCTGTGAAAAATACATCTGAATATACAACACTAGGGGAATAAATTATGTTATACTGGAACAATGGAATACTATACAACACAGTCTTGGAAGATGACACAACTCTCAATGTAGAAATTGAGAAACATCTATTACATACTGCTGAAGACCAAAACTATAGGATTACTTCTGTAACAGGCCAGGCACGTTGGCTCACACCTGTAATCACGGCACCTTGGAAGGCCGACGCAGGCAAATCACTTGAGGTCAGGAATTCGAGACTAGCCTGGCCAGCATGGTGAAATCCTGTCTCTACTAAAAATACAAAAATTAGCTGAGTGTGGTGGTGTGTACTTGTAATCCCAGCAACTTGGAAGGCTCAGGCCAGAGGATTTCTTCAACCTGGGAGGCAGAAGTTGCAGTGAGCGGAGATCGTGCCACTTCACTTCAGTCTGGGCAACAGAGTAAGGCTCAGTCTCAAAAAAAAATGTGCTAGAATATGTACTTTAGTTCATCTAGTTTACTTTGGTTTAGAGATTCAGCTTTATTTCTCCCACAGGGACAGACATCTCAATTGCTCCCAAACCATATACCAATGATCCTTTCCTCGTGAAGTGACACTTCTAATCTCCTATATAAACCTAAGTGTCTCTGGACCTTCCTTCATGTTCCATTGACCTATTTGTCTATTTCTATACTAATTTCTTCATTTATCAGCTTGAGACATTTTCTAGTGATTTCCTAAAACAGATGCGACTTAGGTTCCTTTCAGCATCGGCTTTACCTTTTCCTCTTTCTTCTCCCTTACACTAGTCCATTTTTGTCACATCAGACAGCATAATCTTTAAAAACATAATTACCATGTGACTTTAAAATGTGCCAATGATTTCCAGTCACATCAGTATTCTTGTCCTTGGAATATTGCAAAATTTAAATTTTGATGAACTCCAACTTATCTGTTTTTCCATTTGTTGCCTATGCTTCTGATACCATATGTAACAATCCACTGCCAAACCTGAGGTCATGAATATTCCTGTTTTCTTTTAAGTGTTTTACTTTCCTGTATCTATTGAGATAATTATGTGGTTTTTGTGTTTTTACTATTGATATAGTGTATTATATCAATTTTTGGATGTTAATCTAATCTTGCATTCCTGGTAAATATCCCAATTGGTCACTGATATGGCGTGGCTCTGTGTCCCCACCCAAGTCTCATCTTGAATTATACTCCCATAATTCCCAAGTGTTGGAGGGACCCATGGGAGATAACTGAATCATAGGGGTGGTTTTGCCACATTGTTCTTGTGGTAGTGAATAAGTCTCACGAGATCTGATAGTTTAATAAGGGGAAACCTGTTTTACTTGGCTCATTCTCTCTTTGCCTGCTGCCATCCATGTAAGACGTGGCTTGCTTCTCCTTGCCTTCTACCATGATTGTGAGGCTTCCTGAGCCACATGAAACTGTAAGGCCAATTAAACCTCTTTCTTTGCAAATTGCCCAATCTCAGGTATGTCTTTATCAGCAGCATAAAAATGAACTAATACAGTCCTGGTATATAATTCTTTTATATACGTTGCTAAATTTGGCTGGCCAGCATTTTATTGAGGATTAAGGCATCCATCTTCATAAAAAGATGCTGGTCTGTGGTGTTTTTTTGATGTCTGATATCTCTGTCTAGTTTTGGTATCAGGATAAAACTGCTCTCACAGAATAAACTGGGAAGTGTTCTTTCCTCTTCTGTTTGTTTGGAAGAATGTGTGAAGAATTGATATTAATGTTTGATGATATATACCACCAACAAAGCCATCTGAGCCTGGGCTTTTCTTTGTGCAGTTTTATTTTATGTATTTATTTTTTTGAGATGTGGTGTTGCTCTGTCACTCAGGCTGGAGTTCAGTGGCATGATCACAGTTCACTGCAACCTCGACCTCCAGCACTTAAGTGATCTTCCTACCTCAGCCCCTTAAATAGCTGGGACTACAGACATGTGCCACCACACATATTTTTGTATAAAGATGGTTTCACCATGTTACCCAGGCTGGTTTCTCATGGGCTCAAGCAATCTATCTGCCTTCGCCTCCCAAAGTGCTAGGATTACAGGTGTGAACCACTGTGCCTGGCTTGTGCATAGTTTTTGATTACTAAATCAACTTCCTGTTGTATATCTATTTATACTGTTTATTTCTTCTTGAGTCAGTTTTGGTAGTTTGTATCTTTCTAGGAATTGTCCATTTCATCTAAGTTACCTCATTTACTGGCATATAATTATGCATAGGATTTCTGTATAATCCTTTTTTATAAGCTCAGCAGTTATATTAAAATAATTTTTAAGTCTTTAAATCAAATACATACGTACAGATTTTTAAAAAGTTTTAGGAAACGTTTTATAAATCTTAATACCCTTTTTCAGCTCTCCAGAGTTCCCTTTTGTAATGCTTGTTTTTAATGATAGGATTGACAGACTTATACAATTATTTCTTCATTATTAGCTTGAGACATTTTCTAGTGATTTCCTACTAGAATAGATAATGATTTAGGTTTCTTTTCATTTCTTTTTTTTCTTTTGAGTTGGGAGTCTAACTATCATCCAGGCTGGAGTGCAGCAGCACAATCATAGCTCACTGCACCCCTGAACTCCTTGGCTTAAGTGATCTTCCTGCTTCAGTCTCTTGAGTAACTGGGACTACAGGCATATACTACCATACTCACCTAATTTGAATTTTTTTTTTTTTTTTGCATAGATGAGGTCTTGTCATATTGCCCAGGCTGGTCTCAGACTCCCAGCCTCAAGTGATCCTCTCACCTTGGCCTCCCAAAGTGTTGGGATTACAGGCGTGAGCCACCACACCCAGCCGCATTTGTAATTCTAGTGATTTGAATGTTTTCTCTTTTTAACCTGATACATGTAGCTAAAGGTTTGTCAATTTTGTTGATCTTTCTAAAGAACTAACTAGCTTTTGGTTTCATTGGTTTTCCCAGTCTTTATTTCTTTTGCTTTAATCTTGATTATATCCTTCCTTCTGCTGTCTTCAGGTTTAGTTTGCTTTTCTTTTTGCAGTGTCTTATTGTGGTGAATTGAATGACTGATTTGACAGCCCTCCTCTTTTTATTGTAGGCTTAACAGCTATAAATTTCCCTCAAAGCACCACTTTAGCTTTATCCCATACATTTTGGTCTTTATTTTCATTAATCTCAAGGTATTTCTCAGTGTATTTTCTTATTTCTCTTTGGCTCACTGATTACTTAAGAGTGAGCTGTTTGTGGGTTTTCCCAATTCCTTTCTGTTATTGACTCTAATTCATTCTACTGTGGTCAGAGAACATACTGTGTATTAGTTCTATCATTTTAATCTATTGAGGTTTGTTTCATGGCCTAACATGCAGAATGTTCCACGTGTACTTGAGAAGAATATATATTCTGCTGTTGGGTGTAGTGCTCATCACTGGAAATAAAGATCACAAAAATGTATATTCTGTGAACTCTTTATTTTTTTTTGAGATAGGGTCTCACTCTGTCATACAGGCTGGAGTGACAACCTTGCCTCACTGCATCCTCGACATCCTGGGCTCAAGCAATCCTCCTACCTTAGCCTCCCAGGAAGCTAGGGCTACAGGTGCATGCCACTGCACCCAACTTTTTATATTTTCAGTAAAGCTAGGGTTTCACCATGTTGCCCAGACTGATCTCAAACTCCTGGGCTCAGGCAATCTGTCTGCCTCAGCCTACCAGTGTTGAGATTATAGGCGTGAGCCACTGTGTCCAGCCTATGTGTATTCCTTTTGCAGCAAATGTTGATGGAAATGATTCACCAGAAAAGAAAAGTAAATAGAAGTAGATATAAGATGCAAGAAACAGGCCAGGCACAGTGGTTCATGTCTGTAATTCCAGCACTTTGGGAGGCCCAGGTGGGCAGATCACTTGAGAACAGGAGTTCAAGACCAGCCTGGACAACATACTGAAATCATGTCTCTCTTAAATACAAAACTTAGCCAAGTGTGGTGGTGCACATCAGTAATCCCAGCTACTAGGGAGGCTAAGCCATGAGAATCACTTGAATCAGAAGGTAGAGGCTGCAGTGAGCCAAGATCATGCCTCTGCACTGCATCCTGGGTTAAAAAACGAGACTCTGTCTCAGAAAAAAAAAAACAAGACGTAAACAGGGATAAAGATAAGTCTCAGGAAGACACTCAATAGAAATTGCAGGCAGATGTGTATACAGCAGGCCTGAGGAGAAAAATGTCAAAGCTGGAGAAAAGAACAGTGTCCAGGAAGGAGCTCTCTAGAAAATAAAATAATAATCTATGTTTTTGAGCATATGGAAAATAACAGCCATACATGTGTAGCCGAGGTGTTGAAAATACTATACTTAGAAAAAAATATTAGGCAAATGAAAAAGCAAGGCAAATTGTCAACTCCAGGAGAAATAATGTATCTATAAGAAAGCAAGCAGTCGCAAATCACTTGGTATAGAAGTGAATACCTGCAGAGTCAAATGTAAATCTTTTCTACTAATAACTAGTAATTGATTCATATGTATTTTATAAATACCTTAGAAAGGATACAGAAAGTTTGAGAAAGCTAAGTCCTCACTTACCAAGATAGATGGATATACCAAATGTCTACATTTATCAATAGATTTTAAAAAATGTCTAAAAATGGATAAATCAAACAATAGTATAAGCTCTTATTTGAAAAGTATAGGTAAACGCAGGGGGAATGATTTGGAATATTTTGAATGGTTATAAAATTAGAGAGAGGATTGTTGTAAGGGTAGGTGTTTTTGATTCAAAGTTTGAAAATTATGCTTATATTAATTGGATACAATTTAAAACAACTTAAAATATTTTTTAAAAAGTTCTTCATAACTCACTGCTAACTGGTATGGTCCTGAAAATATTAGCTTCATTCACTGTCAATCCATAATGACTGACTTGCTTTCCCAATTTATCTTCTCAACCTTGTATTAAAACATACCTTCCGAACATCAGAACTTTTGGGTTCTGTTGTCCAAGTGATGACCCGAGATACTGCTAAGCGAGTTTCACTAGAATTTATAAAATCTGCTGGATCCATCTGTTTCGCCAGAGTTTCTATGTATTTAAGGATAGCAACCTTCACCTGCAGAGGAAAGCACAAAGAGAAAGAACAGTAAGATGGTTATTGTGAGACACTAGAAAATATTTCAAAAATAATCAGGTGATTATTTTTATTATTTTTTATATACAGATAGGGTCTCATTATGTTGGCCAGGTTGGTCTTGAACTCCTGGCTTCAAACAATCCTCCCACCTCAGCCTCCCAAAGTGCTGGGACTACAAGCATGAGCCACCATGCCCAGCCAGGTGATTATTTTATGACAAATAGAGAATGAACAAATAACATCAACAACAACAACAAATACAGTCACCTACCGACCTGAGGTACAAGTATATGACAGTGTTGATGATTTTTTTCACACATAATCAGAACTTTGAGGTCCCAGGTGTTTCATTCCCCAAGTCTGAACAACTGCTGAAGACTATCTTGACAAGATTATAAACATTTCCTTAAATCAGCCCTCAGAGCTTATGGCTGACTCTTAGCTAGACTCACGGAGAGCTAGTCTTATTAACCCAGTGTAATTTCATTTTTGGGAAAATGAACAAAAGTATTTTGGAAATGAGGTATGGCAAATCAAGGTAGGCAATATACTTTTTTTTTTTTTTTTTTTGGTCAAACATAGACTCTCACAACGAGATGAGGTTCCTTAATGAGTCCATCGGTTGTCAGAACTGCCTTCCAAAAGAACTGTCACAAAAATGAGTTATACAAGTACCAGTGAAGAAAAGACAACAACTATTTCTATAGAAATGCTATGTGTTGGCTGGGCGCGGTGGCTCAAGCCTGTAATTCCAGCACTGTGGGAGGCCGAGGCGGGTGGATCACGAACTCAAGAGATCGAGACCATCCTGGTCAACATGGTGAAACCCCGTCTCTACTAAAAATACAAAAAATTAGCTGGGCATGGTGGTGTGTGCCTGTAATCTCAGCTACTCAGGAGGCTGAGGCAGGAGAATTGCCTGAACCCAGGAGGCGGAGGTTGTGGTGAGCTGAGATCGCGCCGTTGCACTCCAGCCTGGGTAACAAGAGCGAAACTCCGTCTCAAAAAAAAAAAAAAAGAAATGTTACGTGTTAGTTTAAAGGTCTTGATATTCTCCCAGTAATCTTGATGTAAACATGCATGCAAGGCAGATGTTTGAAATATATATATTTGTGGAAGGGCTATAATTGAGCTAATTAACACATACATTACCTCATATACTTAATTTTTTTTTGTGGTGAGAACACTTAAAATCTATTCTCCTGACAATTCTTCTTATAAATTCAATTTTAAAGTTTTATATATTTAATGTGTATAACATGATGTTTTGATACACATATACACAGTGAAATGTTTCCTACAGTCAAGCAAGTCAATGAATCCATCATCTCAGTTACCCATTCTGTGCATGTAGCAAGAACACCTAAAACCTACTCTTCTAGCAAAAACCCCAAATTTAAGACAATATTATGAACTATGGTCTTCATGTTGTCCATTAGATCTCTAGACTTAATCATACTACAGATTTGCCACTTTGTATACTTTGACCTACATCTCCCCATACGACATCCCCCATTAGCGGTTTTCAAGTATACAATACATTGTTATTAACTATAGTCACCATATTGTACCTGTGCACTTAAGAAAACAGCACTTGACATAGTCCTGGGATATAGCAAGGATGCTAAACATAAATTAAATGCTAATTTGCTGACGTAAAGAAGGTTTAAATGTATTATTGAAACTTGAGAAAAAATTGTCAAATTTTAAAGCAGTATGTTTTTCTATGTTTTTTCTTCCCTTACTATTGATTTTAATGTCATTTTTGTCACTCAGGCCCAATACGGTCTCTGGGAAGTGCCATACTGAATAAATTAGCAGGAAGTAAAATATTAAAATAAGGTTCTGAAACTTATACAATTTTCCCTACGTACTTCCAGTTAAAATAAAAAGAAGAGATCAAATTACATTTTTCTTTCTTAATGAATGAATTTTAACAAGTATTTGTAACTTTACACAGGCAACAAAAGCAAAAATAGACAAATGAGATTACATCAAACTAAAAAGCTTCTGCATAGCAAACAATACAATCAACAGAGTGAAGGGACAACTAGAAATGAGAGAAAATATTGTACTGCAAACCATACATCTGCTAAGTGGTTAATATCCAAAATATATAAGAAACTCACATGACTCAATAGCAAGAAAACAAACTGTTTAGAAAATGGGAAAAGGATCTGAATAGACGTTTCTCAAAAGAAGACATATAAATGGCCAACAGGTATATGGAAAAATGATCAATACCAGCATTCTTCAGGGAAAGGCAAACTAAAACCTCACTTCACACCTGGTAGAATGGCTGTTATCAAAAAGATGAAAGATAAGTGTAGGTGATGATGTGCAGAAAATGAAACTCTTCCACACTGCTGGTGGAAATGTAAATTAGTACTGCCATTATGGAAAATAATATGGAGGTTCCTCAAAGAATTAAAAATAGAACTGCCATATGATTCAGCATTCCACTAGTGGGTATAGACCCAAAGGACATGAAATCAGAATGTGGAAGTGACATCTGCACTCCCATGTTCACTGCAGCATTACTCGTAATACCAAGATATAGAATAAATCTGGCAGTCTATCCAAGATTGGAAAGATAAAGAAAATGTGGTGTATATACACAATAGAATACTATTCAGCTTTACAAAGGAGGAAATCCTGTCATTTGTGATAATGTGGGTGAACCTGGAGGACAATACATGAAATACGCCAGACATAAAAAGACAAATACTATATGATCTCACTTACATGCAGCATATAAAAAAAATCAAATTTACAGAAACAGAGAGTAAAATGGAGGTTACCAGAGGGTAGGGGACTGGAGAGATGTTGGTCAAAGGGCACAACATTTCATTTAGACAGGAGGGGTAAGTTCAAGAGATTCAATTTCTCCATCAGCCAGGAAGGATGTTGGTGTAGAGGTTGACGAAGCTACCAAGGACAGTAACTACCATGACTCCCAGTGCTATGATGAAATCTCGGATGTGTGGCCTTCTGGCCAAGTGTCTGCAATTTCATATTGTAGGAGCATTCATTGTATCCCTGTGGGTAGCAACTCTTTATAAGTTTGCTGTAGCTAAACCACGAAAGAAGGCACATGAAGATTTCTATGGAAATTATGATTCCATGAAAGATTTTGAGGAGATGAGGGAAGGCTGGTATCTTTCACAGTGCAAACAAATTATGGAATATAAAGAATTTCTTCAGGTTGAATGACCTAGAAGTTTGTAACTGACTTGTATTTCTGAACTATGAAATGTAAATATGTGGGCTAAGAAACAGTTTCTCTTAATAAACAACAACAACAACAAGAGACCTTCTGTACATCATGGTGACTACAGTTAAGACCAATATATTGTCTATATGAAAACTGATAAAAGAGTGAATTTTATGTGTTCTTACCACACACAAAAAAAAAGATACACGATACACCTATGAGGTAACAAAAATGTTATATAACTCGATTTAGCATTCCACAATATATACATATATCAAAGCATATATAGAATTTACTTGTCAATTAAAAGACATATGTATAATTTTAAATAAATTTATTGCAAAAACCAAAAGTTAACCTATTAGCCATCAGAA
>NW_016107336.1:9254370-9270004 GCF_001604975.1 Cebus imitator
TTTTTTTGAGATAAGGTCTCACTCTGTAACGCAGGCTGGAGTGTAGTGTTGTGATCTTGGCTCACTGTAGCCTCGACATCCCAACTCAAGTGATCCTCCCACCTCAGCTTAAGTAGCTAAGATTACAGGCGTGCACCACCACATCCAGCTAATTTTAAAAACTTTTTTTTGTAGAGACAGGGTTTTGCTATGTTTCCCAGGCTAGTCTTGAACTCCTGGGCTCTAGCGATCTGCCCACCTTGGCCTCCCAAAGTGATGGATTACAGGTATAAGCCACCATTCCCCGGCCAATATTATGAATTCTTGAAGCAACGCCATCCTCACTCAGTGTGAATAGCTGGAAGGTGACTATGTTAAATCAAAAAATGAACATGAATGTATTTTGTTTATAATTTTCCATCATCAATAACTGAATATATTTATTTACACTACATGAGGGTCAATTAGTGCAGTTGCTTGGCAATTTATCGTCATGCAAAATTTTAAAAGGGTTTCACAGAATGTATGTGTTTACTATACTAATAGGCAACATAACCACAATACATATATAATCATTTGAACATGTACATTTATTAGGATATTTTACAAGGTTGTACCCAGTTTATAATTTTAATGCAGCAAACACATTCTTTTTCAGAGAAGAAAAAACAATCTAGCTGCTAGGGATGTGAAATTCTTTAACTTGTTTGTGAAACCCAGAAAAAAGATGTCACCAAAAATTACATTTATCTTTAAAGTATTATTAATTCAAATAAAACCACTTTGTATTGGCATTTCCCCCATTGCTTCCACTTGACACGTAATCACATGACACTCTGAAAGAGATGTAAAATTTTATATAAACATTCATCATTTATCTGAAAGATCAATAAAAATTTTTTTTAGATCTGATACTCAAGTTATTTGTGGTTTTCTATAATCTGCTAAATTTTTTATACTTAACCCTGTTACCCACTTGAAAGCTGCTTTTATTTTTGACATAAGATATGGCTCCAATATAACTTTTCCCTGATATTCTAAAACACTGATTTAAGAATTTAAAAAGTTATTTTCTTTTTTTGTGTGAGACGGAGTCTCACTCTGTTGCCTAGGCTAGAGGGCAGTGACACAGACTCGGCTCACTGCAACCTCCACCTCCTGGGTTCAGGCAATTCTCCTGCCTCAGCCTCCCTGGCAGTTGGGATTACAGGTGCCAACCACCATGCCCAGCCAATTTTTTGTATTTTTAGTAGAGACAGCGTTTCACCAAGTTGGACAGGCTGGTCTGAAACTCCTGACCTCAGATGATTCCCTGTCTCAGCCTCCCAAAGTGCGGAGGTCACGGGTATGAGCCACTGTGCCCAGCCGAAAAATTATTTTCCCTCATGGATTTGTTAATATATCTGTATTAAATACATATTTATAAATAATTTAGGCTCTTAGAGAAATGATCTGTGATTCTAGTTTCCAGTACAATGTTTTCCAATAGGAAAGCCAGTTTTAATTTGTTCATATCTCATTTCAAATCTTCACTCTGTCTTTCTCTTCAAGTCTCCAGCAACTTATTCTCTCTAAACTCAACTATCAACCCCTTGTTTTGTTTTTTTTGAGACCTCTGTCTCCCAGACTGGAGTGCAGTGGCACGATTTTGAGTCTCATTCTGTCTCCCAGACTGGCGTACAGTGGCATGATTTTGACTCACTGTAACCTCCGCCTCCTGGGTTCAAGCAATTCTCCTGCCTCAGCCTCCTGAGTTTCTGGAACTACAGGTGCCCGCCACCACACCTGGCTAACTTTTGTATTTTCAGTAGATATGGGATTTCTCCATGTTAGCCAGGCTGGTCTTGAACTCCTGATCTGCCTGCCTCGGCCTCCCAAAGTGCTGCTGGGATTACAGGTGTGAGCCACTGTACCCAGCCTCACCCTTATTTCTTAAGCTGCTTTAGACTCTCATTTGCACTGGCCCGTGAAACATCTCTATATACATTTTCTATCCTCCCTTCTTCCCTCTCTCCCTCCTACGTCCCACCCTCTCTCCCTTTCCTATTTTTTAATTTTTATTTTTTGAGACAGTCTCACTCTGTATCTAACAAAAAGAGGCTGGCTCCCAGGCTGGAGTGCAGTGGTGTGATCAGAGCTCAATGTAACCTCAACTCCTGGGTGAATGCAATCCTCTTGCCTCACCTCCTGAGTAACTAGGACTATAATAGGCATGCACTACCACACTGAGCTAACTCTACATATATTTTAGTAGCACTTGAACACCACTACAGGTACCTGTATCATAACTTATATTACCATTTAGAGTTTATTAGATATTATAGTTAATGATTTATAGACTTGATATTCCCAGAAATACCTAGCACAATGCCTTGGTCATAAAATGAGTTCAAAAATATCTGTCAATAATATCGAGTAAATTCTTCTTCTGTGGGTCACTTTAAAAAAAATTTATATATATATATATATATATATATATTTTTTTTTTTTTAATTGCCTTTTTGGTTTTGGGTACATGTGAAGAACATGCAAGACTGCTGCATAGGTACATACATGGCAATGTGGTTTCCTGCCTTCCTCCCCATCACCTATATCTGGCATTTCTCCACATGTTATCACTCCCCAACTCCCCACCCCCCGTTGTCTCTCCCCTAGTTCCCCCTGACAGACTCCAGTATGTGATGCTCTCCTCCCTGTGCGCATGTGTTCTCATTGTTCAACACTCGCTTATGAGTGAGAACAGGTTACTTTTTTTTTTTTTTTTGAGACGGAGTTTCGCTCTTGTTACCCAGGCTGGAGTGCAATGGCACGATCTCGGCTCACCGCAACCTCCGCCTCCTGGGTTCAGGCAATTCTCCTGCCTCAGCCTCCTGAGTAGCTGGGATTACAGGCACGCGCCGCCATGCCCAGCTAATTTTTTGTAGTTTTTTAGTAGAGACGGGGTTTCACCATGTTGACCAGGATGGTCTCGATCTCTTGACCTCGTGATCCACCCGCCTCGGCCTCCCACAGTGCTGGGATTACAGGCTTGAGCCACCGCGCCCGGCCTGAACAGGTTACTTTTTAAAAGCAAAAGATAAAACCTCTTTCCCCAAGAAGTGCTAAGAAAACAACATTATATTGAGTATAAGTTGTGAAAGGAAAATAAAATGGCCTATGCCAAAGGGAAGAGTTAAGCTTGGGAACTGAGTCATCCAAAAGCTGTCTCCCATTTGTTCATAAACAGACAGCTCCAAGATAGAAGGCTACATATTTCTTCAGATGGTCTCCCTCATGCAGACAATGTAAATTAACAGTTTATCTTTGCAGGTAGAGGACAGAGATGAGACCAGAAATCATCCCTCCACTCACCCAGAGACAAATACATATTTGACTCCTTCCTCTACTCTATATTTACGTTCTCTTACGTAAGATGCAGATTTGTTGAGCATGAGATGAATGCAAACATAACTGACTATTCCTCTTTCCCCTCCTGCTGGCTCTTTCTCTTTTAAATATTAAACTCCTCAAAACGCTCTCTGGGAAAAAAGCACATGTCACAGATCCTACTTGTTGTGTCTATTCCTCCTGGATGCATCCTCGATCTTGGCAAACTAAACCTCTAAATTGATTGAGACTTGTCTCAAGACACTTTTTGGTTTAACAAAGTCAACCCTGGTAAGAAACAGAACTGTGATTCTGAGGAACAACTGCATTCAGAAACGTAAGGGGAAAACCAATACTGGGCAGTAATGCTTGTAGAAATATATTTCGTGCAGGATAGAGCAGAAAAATATAGGAATCGGTGTAAGCACATATGCTTGTTATTTCCCTGACTTTAATCTCCTTTAATAAAACTCACTAAAAAAAACTTCAGTAAAGAATTCAGGGGCTATTCTTTTACATTAATTTTTTTTAATTTTATGTAAAATTTAATAATCATTTAAAATCACAAATTGGAATCCATCTAGTTTTTACATTAACTGCAAAATGTGTGCATATAACAGATGAGAAAGTTAACTATAATTCCAAATGTTATGCATACATCAGGGAAAAAAAAGTTACTATTTCAGTTAAGGATAATTGAAGAAAGGCATTGAGATTAAATTTTAAAATTTTTGCTTAGTTAATACATAGGCAAAACAGACATTTTGCCTAAAATACCTGTTAAAATGCCTAACACTTAAAAAAGTATTGGGAAATCACAAACATAAAATTAGTTAAGAGTGAGTCTGCATAACCAGCTTAGGGTTAGATGGCCATACTGTGATGCCTTCTAAATATGTATCATCACTAAGTTTCTCCAAAAGACTTAGAGTCTGACATTTAAATAACATTTGAAATCAAATATGTGCATGCGTAGAAGGCTTACGAAGATTAGTAGTTGAATATAGATGCAAACACTGCAGAGAGTTAAGAAAAGAAATAATGCAGATGAAAACAAAAACAAAAAAACCTTGGAGCTCCAAAAAGAGTGAAGCTGGTCCCGAAGTGCTGGCTTGACTGTCTGAAAGTTTATAAAAACAAAACCCACTGATTGAACAGCTTCTCATGTGACGGAAATACAAATATCAATATCACTTTATTAAAAAATACTTCAATTCTTTATAATGTCTTTAAAAGACCTCAAATTTTTACCTTTAAGCTTGGTGTTTGGGTCTGATCAACTGTAAATCTCATTAAAATATTGAACTGAAGATCATTTGGAAAAGATTCTCTGAAATAAGAACAAAACAAAACAAAAATTAAGTAAGTACGTATGTAACAGCAAAGGCTATGCTTAATACCAAAACATAATGTCACCCAAAAAGCATGCATAAAGTGGTATATGCATGTGGTATATGCATGTGGTAACCTATCTGGTATAATATAAAATAAATGTATCCTCAGAAGAATATAAACATTTGAATTGGTACTCAGTACAGGGTTAAAAAGCAACATTACAGTAAATAACAGCCTATCTTGCCTCAACTGTGGATTTAATCAGAAAAATATATTCAGCAAAAAGTTTAACATTCTTAGAAATGTTTCTTTACACCTAAAATCTGAATTCTGACTCACCTCAACCTAGTAAATGGGTATTTGAAATATGTGACTTCAACGATCTATACAAGAAATAGAATTATATCATTGGTTCAAAACCTTCTGAAAAGAGATTCAGAATACTGTAATGCATAATAAACATTGTTTAAATAAACATAAAATACTTTTTACAGTAGATTAAATAAAATATTCAACCTTACTTTGCTAATACTTTTTTCTTTTCTTTTCTTTTTTTTTTTTTTTTTTTTGACAGAGTCTCACTCTATTGCCCAGGCTGGAGTGCAGTGGTACAATCTCAGCTCACTGTACCTCCACCTCCCAGGTTCAAGTGATTCTCTGGCCTCAGCCTTCCAAGTAGCTGGGATTACAGGTGCCTGGCACCACACTTGGCTAATCTGTATTATTTTTAGTAGAGACAGGTTTTTGCTATGTTGACCAGGCTGGTCTTGAACTCCTGACCTCAAGTGATCCGCCTGCCTCAGCCTCCCAAACTGCTGGGATTATAGGTCTGAGCCACTGTGTCCAGCTGCTGATATATCAATTAAGATAAAATACCACCTTGAATTACTCAACCAATATTAATACAATTTTTATAAAAGAAATGCAGGGTTTGACCTAAAACAAAGTTGCATTAAATATACAATGTGAATGGGCATAATTAACAATCTTCTAATGGACTCCATGCAGTCTAAATTGTTCAAAGGGACTCAGAAATCTGAACTATTAATATACGAGTTAAATGTTCCTAGTTATTATCTGGTTAACTTGAAATATATGAAAAAAAAAATTACCTTGTAACATCAAGGGCTTTCTGAACTTTTGCCTGAACAGATCCAAGCAAATCAGCACCCATTTTTTTCAGTAGCTGTGTAAGCAGCACAAACAACCAATCTTGAAGATCATCTTTGTGGACTTGTATGAAATCCACTAGAGTCTCCAAAAACATGCTGAATACCTACAGTTGATAAACGGGAAAGGTAGGGAGAAAAAAAGAGGAAATATTGACCTCTATGTTCAATTCAAAACAAATATAGAAAGGAACACAGGAATCAGAGGCACAGCGATTGGCAGCCAAGCGGAAAAACAATCTCTCTTGCTTTTCATTGGACACTGTGATACAAGAGTACATTTGAACTGTTATCCAACTTCTGCAGAAGTTCGACAAATAGCTATTCCATGCAGCATCACTTGGTAAAGAAAGTTTGGCCATAATGGCTGGCACACCTAATGTTATCAATGATGCCACAGCTTAAACTGGTTAAAGTGAAATCCGTTTTATATAAAATGTAGGGAAAGAAAGTATAGTTTCACTAACTCTCAGCTTTTCCAAAGAGTGGCACTGCATAAATAAAAAGATGACTATAACGACCTTCAAGTATACAATTTATCTGGTATAAAAATTAGAGAATTCTCAGATTTCTCAAAATGAAAATTGTCATAAATAATTTGGTATGGAATATGTCATTTATCAAAACTGCCTCAATGGTAATTTTAAATAATTTGAGATAACTGTAATTGCATCTAAAATAAAATAAATCCAAGGTGAATGTCTACATCTAAACTTCAGTGATTTTCAAAAAGTCCTAGATGGCATACTGTTAGTCTCCATATCCATTTATGGGTTTCTTACCTATTTCCAATATTAATCTATTTGTTTAAAAATTTTCATAAGGTTGAAAAAATTATTACAGTGAAGGGAAGCTAATGTTTATAAGTGATGTAGCTCATAAAAATACTTATGAAAAGTGACCTTTATCTAGGCTGTATCGCTTTATAAGACAGTTAACACCACACTAGAAAATTAGGTTCTAGGTAAAAAAGAAAAACCTCTTAAGACTGTCAGCCATAATATATTACTGGACAAATTATAATAAACATTTTAATAATAGATTAAAAACTGTGGGTTAAAAAAATCTTAAAATCATTAACTTTTCGAGCTAATCTCAAAAAGTAATTATGTTAATTTGAGAATTAAGGGTTTTGCTCTCAATGAATATTTCTTGAATTCCTTTATACAGTTACAGATAAACTCTTGTTTTTTCTTGTTAGAAATGAAGGATTTTCTTGATCAGAATCATAATTAAGCTTTAACATTTAAACTGAGTTAAAAATAATATACTTCAGCCATTTGCTAAAAAGCTCTATACTTGTAACAGCAGAAACTATAATTAAATTTTTGAGTATTCTCTGGTCCCCAGCAATGTATGCTTCAACACTGTTCTTACTCAGTGTGGATTCCTTTAACTCTCATCCCACCCCTACCCCAACAACTCCCCAAGAACTTGGCTTCTCTTAGATTCCAAACTTGGCCAACTGCTTCATTAAACTGTCTCTGGCCCTATTCTGAGGGCCAAGAATATTGTCAAGGAACTTCACTAGACCTAGTCTATGACAAATGCATGTAACTAATCTGATCCTCATTCTTACTGTTACCTGGCAAATCTATTCAGTGACGTGCTGGCATCAGTTTGTACCTATCTAGAGTCAACTGTTAAATATTCAGGAATTTTGTGAAATGGCTGGTAGCTTGACATCTACCATGGGATACGAGTATTTACATCTCAGAAATTGGCAAATGCTACAAATCAGGGCTTCCTGCCTCTCCTCTAAAGCTCATTTACCAGGACATCATTATTCTATTCTTTGGTTCACTTTCACTCTTGTTTCAACACTTATCTATGCTCCTGAAGATTCCAACTTCAAGTTTTCCTACATGAAAATCCATTCTGAAAATCACAGACATTAGAATGCCTAGGTCAACCATCCTATTTTATGGATGAGGAAACAGGGAATCAGAGAAAAATATGACTTGCCCAATGTTTCACAGATGGTTAATAGCTAGGCCAGGACTTAAGGCTAGGTCACTTGGTTTTCAGCTGTGCTCTATTCACTCTATCACCAGATGACTTACCTCATCTACTTTACTGTCATTCAACATGAAATTCTCCATTGACTCTTCCCTCAACTTGATTTCCTCTGTACCTATCCTTCTAATCGTCATCTCTCCAAGAAAGAAGTGATCTGATTCATTTCAAGGCTAATCTATTTTATATTCTTGCTCTTTTAAAACATGGTCTCCTCTGTCATCTTTATTCTTTTATTCTCTACTTAAATCCTTTGCTTACAGTGGCAGATGTCATTCCAAGAAACACTCTTTCTGCTTCCATTCTATTGCTCCCACCAATTACTTTCTAATCATGATGTATAATAGCTTCTTCGTTAAGTTTAGTACATTTGGCTATTCTGTAACTTGACACTGCTTTCCTTTCATTTCCCTTCTTTCTAGTTGCCAGGAACTCTCCTTTTGCATGTCTTCATCATGATTCTGTTTTCATCACAAGTATGGCCTACTTGACACAGTCTCTCTGATCTATCCCACGAGGCCTCAGAACCTCTAAAACAGCTTTTTCCTGGCCTTCTCCAAATATGTTTACCATACCATTACTGAAAGCACCAAGTCTTTCTGACCTCATGTCTGGATTTCTGTAGTAGCCTGACATTAGTTTTATATTTCCTGTATACCAGGGGTCAGTAAACCATTTCTGTAATAGGCCAGATAGTAAATATTCTAGGGCTTTGCAAACCATGTGGTCTCTATTGCAACTACTCAACTTTGCTATTTAGCACAGCCATAGACACCACAAAAACAAATAAGCATAGCTGTGTGCCAATATAACTTTATTCAAAAAACAGGCAGCAGGGAGGATGTGGTCTGCAGGCTGTGGTTTGTCAACTTATATTTCTTTGTCACCATCAGACTGTGATATCACTCTGGATGGAAACAAAATCCTTTAATGTCCCTGTACTGTCTATAATGTCTGAAATACTTAGACAAGTTTCTAACTCCAAATTGATCTTGGGTTATCCGGCAACATAAACTCCTTATCCTTGAACACATCTCATACACTCACTCTGATTTTCTAACACATCCCCACTCCATTCATTTACACACAGTATGTGACTCCCTATAGAATTTACCACTCAAGTCCTGGTCAAGAAGCTTCTTGGACTGCAAGTCAGGGCCACCGATCTTCCTGGCTTAGAACTCATAGAGGGACTAGCTATTTACGGTGCTATTTAGCTTTTCTGTATTTATGTTATCTTCCCATTTCCAACACATACCATTTGAAAATAAAGACTATATTTTTATAGTCTTGTGTGCAGCAATTAGAACTAGACCAAGCTTAAAAGTTATCAGAGGCTGAGAACCCAATAAAAAGTTGATTAATAAAATCAAGTGAAATTTATCCTCTAATTGGTAGCCAACCCTTTTTCTTCAATGCAAGGAAAGACCTTCCCCTTATCCTAGCCAACATTAACTTCTTTTCATTTCTTATAACTTTCTAGTATCTCCCACTTCTTTTTCTGTACTCAGGCTAGCTACTTTCAATAAGCTCTTTATTCTCACACTGACATATCTAAAGCTTATTTCTGTCAAAATCTGAGATGCCATTTTCTTCAAGAAGATTTCTCTGAGTTTCCTAAGTAGAAATTGTGTTTTGTTATATAAAATGTGAGTAACTAAATAAAAATGTGGACATGTTATTTGCTGTACCCTAGATAAAGACTGTACTACTTTTAAAATTTTGTTATTGTTTTTGAGAAAAGACAGAGTTTTGCTCTATCACCCAGTCTGCAGTGCAGTGGCACAATCATGGCTCACACAGCCTCAAACTTCTGGGCTCAAGCAATCTTCCCACCTCTGCCTCCTGAGTAGGTAGAACTACAGGCATGCACCATCATGTCCAGTTAATTTTTTTTAGTTTTGTAAAGATGGGGTCTACCTTTGTTGCCCAGGTTGGTCTTGACTCCTGGCCTCAAGCAATCCTCCCACCTCAGTCTCCTAAAGTGCTAGGATTACAGACATGAGCCATGTGTCTGGCCTGAACTATTATTTTTCAAAAATGCTATATTCTATCAATGTACTTACTAAATGATCATGTGCGCGCGCGCACACACACACACACACACACACACACACACACACACACACGCACACACAGCTGACCCTTGAACTACATCCTTCTAAACTGTGTGGGTCCATTTATACATGGATTTTCTTCCACCTCTGCCACCCCTGAGATAGCAAGACCCATCCCTCCTCTTCCTTCTTAGCCTACTAAAGGTGAAGATGACAATAATGAAGATCTCTATGGTGATCAATTCCCCCTAATAATTAGTAAGCAAATGTATTTTTTCTTCCTTATGATTTTAGTAACATTTTCTTTCTGAGATGGAGTCTCACTCTATCACCCAGGCTGGAGCGCACTGGTGCAATCTCAGCTCACTGCAACCTCTGCCTCCCAGGCTCAAGTGATTCTCCTGCCTCAGCCATCTGTGTAGCTGGGATTACAGGCTGGTGCCACCATGCCAACTAATTTTTTTGTATTTTTAGTAAAGATGAGGTTTCACCATGTTGGCCAGGCTGGTCTCGAACTCCTGACCTCAGGTGATCCACCCATCTCAGCTCCCAAAGTGCTGGGATTACAGATTGTGAGCTACCACACCTGGCTAATAACGCTTTATTTTCTCTAGTTTAAGAATATAGTATATAATACATATAATAAAAAATAAATGTTAATTGACTGTTTATGTTATTGGCAAGGTTTCCGGTCAACACTAGGCTATTAGTAGTTATGTTTTGGGGAGTTAAAAATTATATACAGGTTTCTGGTTGCACAGGGGTCTGTGTCTCTCCCTAACCCCCTCATTGTTCAAGGGTCAACTCTACTTACATATACATACATATATACATATCCATCTTCATTCATTATCCACATCCAAAATGTATTGAAAATTATATACAAAAATTCTTATTTGATTGCCCTACCAAAAAGGGCTCTTGTCAGATGTTAATATGCTCCCATTTCCCTAGCTATGATTAAAGAACAAAGTAGAAAGTGACTATGCTAATATAATACTAGTGATACATATTTTCTTTCAGAAGACAAAGATGAGAATTACCACTCCATAATCTACTCTGTTTGCTTTAATGGCTTGACATTAATAAAATGTCATCTGTGGGAAGATGGGGGCTAAATTTTTTTTTAATTGTGAAACTTTGGAATCATTTTAAAATAATTCAATGGAAGTAACTTTCAATAGAATCAATTTATTACCCCACATATCTCATAAATATAATTTGTTGGAAAATAATTAAAATATTCAAACTATTACAATTGAGGCAGACTTTTCTTAAACGCCCTTATATCTTAGGTGTGCCAGTCATCAAATATAGAACGGAACATAATCAAATTAGATTAATTAGTAGATTAAAAAGCACATCTCCAAACAGAATGATAGTTTGCATAACTGCAAATAGCATTTCGTGGATTGCAAAGGTTCCAACACTGCATGAACTCTTCGGGAGAGAAAATAGAGAAAAAGGGTTAATTTCACAGTCATGCAGTAAAGTTAGGTTTCCAACAAATATTGAACCAACTTACTCTCTATTGAGAGTTCCAACACAGGGGACAGCATGCAAAAAGAAAAAAAGAAAAAAAAGAAAAACACACAAATTAGTCGCCATCAATGCAAAGTTCCTGTATGGAAGAAAAACACTTAGAAAATAAAAGTGACAAATGTTTTTCAAAGTTTTATGATAAACTCAAAATAGTTTTTAAAACAAGACTTAAATGAATTGTATGGGTGAACAACATATGATTTTGTTTCTGTTGCACCTCCTTGCCAGCAAAATTAAGAAAACCAAAGACAAAAACTCTTCTTTTCCAGACCCTACCAATCTTTGAGGCCAAATATCTGAAAAAAAATCCAACACACACTCCCACTTCTGAACAGGGCCAACATTTGGTTCCAAAGCATAGTATCTAGAACTTTTTTCTTTTCTTTCCTCTTTTTTTGTCCACTCAGAAGCAACACTTTCACAGTTAAAATATTTCTGTGAAGGCTTGAAGTAATAACTATTGTTTGGAAGTAAAAGTAATTATACTATACTTTTAATTTTCTCTAGGTAAGATGTGTGTTATGGTCTCCTGATCCAAAGACTGCAGACAGGTGAGCTGTCTAGAATGCTTGCCAGGAGAGTCAACTGTGCCTCATTTTAGTAGCCACAGATTGAATTCCTACCCTAGCTGTCCAAGACTCCAGGGTATGATTCAAGAGGTAGTGTTACAAATACCATAACATGACAATTCAAAGTATGCACCATAGTGAAGGTAGTTCTTTCCAGAGTCAAATGCCAGAAATATATGGGATAGCTTTTGGTAACTGATACTGCTTGCATTTGAGGGGGAAAAAATGGGTCCAGAGCAGTCAAAATTAAAATCTGCCTCAAACTCCTTAATTTAAAAAACTTATTTGATTTTTTCAAAACTTATATGATACTTGGTATGTTCTAAGGGTTCACATATGTTAACTCATTTAATCTTCATCACAATCTTATAAGGTAGATACTACTATTAACTGTTTTACAGACTAATAATAATTAAGGCACATACTGCTAACAAATTGGAGGTAGAATCTGAACCCAAGCAATCTAGCTCCACTATCCATACATGTTATTTTAAATTCTTCCTCACATTGCTTAAGTAACCCTTCCAAAAGGTACATCTTCTCTACCAGTTTAAAACCCTCAGTGACTGGTCAAGATAGGGTCCTCAAGATAATGTCCAAACAACGCCTACCATTTTACAGTACAACATTTGTTGTACTGCTTCACTTAAAAAAATATAAAAAGGCTTTACATTATACCTTTGCTGATTTACGGTCTAAATTATTGTCTTAGATATGTTGTGGGTTAATTACTTACTTCTATATGGGTATATGAAGTAAAAATAGTTCATTTATCAAATTACAGACATCAAATAATTTCAGCTTCCAAGGGTATAGGTTCCTGAACATATGTTTCTATTTTAGTGTCAATAACAAAGGGTTGATCATATAGACAAACTATGATTTGCAAGTTATTTATAGTTCTTACACTTTAAAAAATGACTTTAAAAGCAATCAAAAGGCTATTCAGTGACACATGAAAATTACATAAACACATGGCAAGGCACGGTGGCTCATGCCTGTCATCACAGCTCTATGGGGGGGCCAAGATGAACAGATCACTTGAGGCCAGGAGTTCAAGACCAGCTTGGCCAACATGATGAGAACCTGTCTCTACTAAAAATACAAAAAATTAGCAGAGTATGGTGGCACATGACTGTAATCCCAGCTACTTAGGAGGCTGAAGCATGAGAATTGCTTGAACCCAGAAGGCAGAAGTTGCAGTGAGCTGAGATCATGCCACTCCATCACTCAGCCTGGGTGACAGAGAGAGACCCTGTGTCCAAAAAAAAAAAAGTATACAGACACACACAACCCCTCACATTTTAATGTTCATAAATAAAGTTTCACTGCAACCCAGCACACACATTTGTTTATTTATTGCCTGTTATGGGTGCCTTCGTGCTATAATGGCATAACTGAGTAGCTGGCACGGAGACTATTATGGTCTGCAAAGCTACATTATTCATAGAAAATAGTGGCTGACTGATATAGAACAAAGCTGCATTCAGAAAGAAGATATTAAAAAAAAAAGTTGCTTGATTCTGAAGATGGAACTGTTGGTCTAAAAACACATTTAAAAAAGAGAGGGGCGCAGCTGCTATTTTGAAAATATCAGAATACAATGCAAAAACTCTAACATTTTTAACTCAACACAGGATGGTGACATGTCTAGTCTATCCTTAATGAATTACATTATTGACAGAGCCTCTGATGGACAATCAATAGCCAAACGAAAACATGAAAATCTTCCCATTACATTTGTCTTCACAGAACTGACTAAAAAGAAAAATCAAAACCAACCAAACAAACCAGATGGGTAGATAAGAATTTTATGTTGCTATAAAGCCCTAAGAAGAGAAATCCTAGGGAAAATAGCAGCTGGTTCTCCACAACTATTAAGAGAGGTCAAACATTTGTGCTCAGTTAAGTTCCTATACCAATGTTAAACTCAGCTCTTCCTATTCGATCTTCTAAAAAAATGTTTCTCTTTATTACTATATATCATGGCAGCCAACCAAACTGCATTACTGCCTTAACAAAAAGTCAAAAACTGACTTCAAGAAATAACCTAGTTTTGGTCTTATATCTTCCAGTAGCAGGAATTATTGAAGGTGCTTAATAACTTTATATTTCAAAGTTGAATAGATTATTAATTTAAATGTTTAATAAAACAAGTTCACCCAAATAACTTTCTTGTCCTTTGGCTTATATTGCCAACTAAAAATATCAAAAGTTAATTTGTTCAGGATTTATAGAAATTTTTACATTAAAGCAAGACTTACAGCTGTAATCAGTGATAGCAATATCAATATAGAATGGTTTAGTTATCTACATGTTCAATTATAAGTTACAAACTTTAAAAGATTTTAGTAAACTGATTACCAAATGTATTTTCTTCTTTGTCCTTTAATGGGATATTTAATCCTCAAATAAATATAACTTCTGATAGAATAATATTTGAAAATATTGTTTTAAAGTATAAGCAATTTATTTAAATAATTAAGTATATCCCCTACTGGATTTAAATCTTTAGCTGGATTTTAGTTTATGTACAAAGTGGGATTTCAGTATCTTTAAGGAGTGTTGTTAAGTAGTGAAAATACTAAAAATAGAAAAAAATGGGGAGGAAATGAGATGTACAACAATGAAGTGAAGACAATAAAAAGAAACAGTAAAGTGAAATTCATTGATAGTTTTCTTATCATTTCCTTGCCACATCTCCCTCTCACTTAGTTAGAAAGCCTCCTGTAGACATCTGGCATCCTAAGCGAAGATTTTACCATTGTCAAACACATTGCTGGAAATGGAATATGTGACCACAGTTTTATAACAGTACTATGCATCAAGGTAAACCAAAATTTCACAGTACACATGCAGATTACATACAAGTACTTAATTAAATACATTTTAATCAACATTAAAAAAAGAACAAAGTTCTGAAAATTTTTATGGACTATTTCGTTGTATGAAATGTCTCATATTACTACCAAACTATGGCTAGAACCACATTTTGTGCCTTTGTATTAACTAATGACAATTCTTTTCTAAAAAGTTATTATTTCAAAATAGGAATATATTTACATTAATGCCGTAATTAATCACAGAAGAAAACAGAAAAAGTTAGAAACTTTTTCAATTTACTCCAAGTATGTCTTTTACAAACACTAAAACATTCTCAAAAATACAAAATACACACCTTGACTAAATTATATAAGTTGAAACTGTATCCTCTTTAATTTTCCGTCTTAGACCATCTATCATTGGAGAAGCTCAAATGGTTACCAGAGATTAATTTCTAAATTATGTATGATACCAAACACTTAATTTTAATTATGTTTGAAAATATTACTGCCATTTTGGGACAATAAAATAAAAATGGCTTACAGTTTTCTGCTTTGACAATATACAAATGATACCCTATAGAAATAAGTAATCTTAAATACTAAAACATACCTTGCCATGAGGATCAGCAAACATTCTTGTGAAAATTTCACATAATCTTTTCAGTTCAACTCGACTGCCAAAATAATACAGAAGTTAATTAATATCTTGCTATAGCAAGAAGTCATATAAAAGTAACTTCACATATAATTCAGTTTCTTTAAAAATTTTTTTACTA
>NW_016107336.1:9270713-9272827 GCF_001604975.1 Cebus imitator
AAACAGAGTGGAAACCTGTCTTCACAAAAAATAAAAAGCAAATCAGCTGGGTATGGTGGTGTACGCCTGTAGTCCCAGCTACTTGGGAGGCTGAAATGGGAGGATTGTTTGAGCCCAGGAATTGAAGGCAGCAGTGAACTATGATTGTGCCACTGCACTCCATCCTGAGTGACAAAGAGATCTCATCTCTTAAAAAACAGTAACAACAACAACAACAATGAAATCGTTAAAAGAAAATCAGTCCTAAAAATTGAGAAATGTGTGGGATTTACTAGTCAGGGCTAAATATAAAGTTACCAAATATCATAATTGTTCTGTTGTAACCCACACTATCTTAAAGGTTAAAAGTTATGAAGAGAAATACAATTATCCTTCATTAACAGAGTATGACAGGGGAAATTTTACATATGGCATCCCCAATACATGAATTTTATGCTTTTAAATGTTAAGATGTTTTCTTAAATGTTGCTACTTACAGGCTAAATGCATCCTAAACTATGCCTACTCCCTTGCCATTTAAAATGACACACAAAATCTAATATTAACTTAATCTTGACGGGCTGGGAACAATATTATGATGTGGATCACAGTGATTCATGAAGTGTGATATGCACACATGAAAATATATTTAGGTAATACAGAAGCATTTATTTTAAAGTATATAGTTCTAATACTTCCTAAAATAAATACACAGCAAGTAAGTACATCAAACTCTCATTTCACAGGTATCAAGTCAGGAAGTAACCCTGTACATTCCACTGTGCTCAAACCTATGAAATATCTGAAGCTAGGTTCTCAAAGGGGTCAACTACAAAGGTTTAAAACATTACACAGACAAGGACAATGAAGAAAGTAGGGGGAAAAAAGCTAATGCCACTAATAAAGGAAACAAAATCCCAAATCCAAAATTTCAACAAGTATCTGTTCTTAGAGAAGTTCATTCCAATTCAACTTTGTATTACACTAAAATTCACATATTACATGCACACTAAGAATATATCTACATTTCCAAATAAACATAAACATTCTTCCTCTCACTGAAAAACTTACCAGGAATAAATTTTAATAAACCAGTCAGTTGTATCTCTATTTATTCACACATGGAAATTAAATTTAAAATGTTACTTATTTTAATATAATCATTAAAATAACTTTAAAATTATTTTAATAATTTTAATTAAATTATTTTTTAGTTAAAAAAATAAGTAACATTTTAAATTTAATTTCCATGTGTGAATAAAAAAGTTTCCTTTTAAAATGTTCTGTTAAATAGAACAAATACATTTTTTTTTAAATGTAAATGAAAGTATAGATGGTCCTAAAAGACTGAACCTTTGGAAAGACACTTGGATGCAACCATATGAATTCAGGACAAGTCTATTTCTATACCAGTATCTCTAAAGTGTTATAGAAACAAAGTAAAATCAGAAAGTGCTGATCTGATAGTAAAATCATTTTAAGACAACACATCTTACCTTAGTGTTCTCTGATTTTTCAGTAAGTTCTGCAGACCTAGGAGACCTTCCTTCCTTTCTGACCAATTGGAACTAGCACATCGGTTGAGGACTTCTGCCACATCTTCTGTCTGCCTCATATAGGTAGGAATACTACCATTTCGAGAACTATAGGAGCGTTCTGAACAAGCACTAGATGCATCGCTGTTGGCATCATCATCTGAATGCATTCCATATGATTCATATCTTCTTCGAGCTGGTTTTTTCTGTTATACATAAAGAATCTCATTAGCAATAGCCAAAAGAATATACTGGTATTTCACAATTTCTACTGACCACAAAAGGACTGATTTTTGTTTTAAAATCAGTGCAAAGCATGTTCCTAATCATTGTAATAACAAAATGTCAGTATTTAGTTTTTCTTCAGAAAACAAGTTTTAGAAGTTAGTAGAAGGTGACGTATTCTTTAACTATGGGAAGTGGTAGAAGCAGAATAAGATTATATGGAAGTTCAGATATGTGAAGTGGAAAGTGCTAAAAAATGTGGGTTTTTCCTTTCCCCCTTTCATGGAAAACCAAGAACTACTAGAATGTAAATGAATAGAAACTATACTAGAAATCTGAGTTGGTAAAAAGAAAGAATTACATCTTTTTTTTTTT
>NW_016107336.1:9273052-9284176 GCF_001604975.1 Cebus imitator
AGACGGGGTTTCACCATGTTGACCAGGATGGTCTCGATCTCTTGACCTCGTGATCCACCCGCCTCGGCCTCCCAAAGTGCTGGGATTACAAGCGTGAGCCACCGCGCCCGGCCAGAATTACATCTTTTTAAAGAAAGCATAATGGATCAGAAAAACATTTTCCATGTATAAAGTTCCATGTTTTTTCTTTCTACCTTTTCTTTATTCTCCTTTTACCTCCACTACCACTTCTCTTGCCACTATTCCTTCCCTTGTACCCAGCCCTCATGTCTCCTAGAGAAATAAAATACGAAGAATGATGAAAAACGACTTAGTCTGCTACTATTTTAAGGAGGCAAACTCCTTGAGAGCCCTCCTGCTTTCCTCAATGTCTCTATATTGTTTACTTCAATAAATATAACAAATCATATTCAGATTCCTTTGATTTCTTTACATCTAAATCTTATTTGTTCAATATATGTAACTATCAGTTATACCTTGCATATTTCAAGTGAAATGAGAGAGAATAAATAATTTATTTAAGATTTCCTTAAAAGAGTTGGAAACAAATATTTATGTTATCTGATATTTGAATTTTGGCTGATTAGTGGTAAAGATATCTATAAAACAGATTAAACACAATAGTTCCAGGTGGCAATAGGTTCTCCACAATCTAAAATCTAAAAAATGTTATTTAAAGTTAATTCAATATAGTGTTAAGAGATGTTTCCATCACCAAAAACCTCATATTGATTTAGAGATGCCAAGTTAATTTTGAAAGGCAATGTTTCCTGTTTTGGGCTCTAGGATCACTTTTGTTATAGATGTCAGTGTGAATGACCTCATTTCATTTGGATGAAGTAGTCAAGCTGAAAGAACCAGCACCTCCAGAGGACATTATACAAGCAGTCTCTCTTTCTTGATAACCATATTTACAGAAAAATAGATGTCTAAGGATTTTACTATTTCTACTTTAATTTTTAAGAGAAGACCATCATTTGTTAAATTGATGAAAGAAAAAAAAAGTTATGGTATCATAAGATGTCAGAAAATAGCAATGTCTATACCTTAGTCCGTATGTCTCCTAAGAGCTGAGAGCAGTAAATTTTTAAAGAGAAAAATTGAAAATAATGAAGAACATTTTGCTAAACAGCACAGTGAAGTAGGCATTAACAATGCCTATAAACATTACTTTTTTTAAACACATAGGTACAAAGAACTGCTTATTAGCAGGCTATATCTTTAATCTTGTCAATATTCTTTAGTTCAAAGAGAAATATTGTTGCTACAAAAATATTCCCATAACCAGTTTTCTCAAAGAAACCTAAATGTTCTTCCTAGTTGGATCCTTTTGTCACTTCCAAAGTTAAATTCATTTCTATGATTTTTCTCCAGCACAAATTAGGCTTACGAGCTGGAAAGATTTTTCCTAAAAATTGGTAGTTGTAACTGGAACTTCTGTGCTCTGTAAGTAATTGAAGTATTCAGAATCAGATTATTGGGAGTCAAACTTTAGCCTTGATAGGTAAACATTCCTCATATAGTTCAAACACACCATCTCAGTGTTCTAAGCAATAGTTCAAGAATAACCCAATCAATTTATAACATTTATATAAGCAGAATTTAACTGGTAAATTATCCAATTAAAAAAACCCAGAAAACATGATTTGAGATACAGGGATGAGGAATAGTAAATCTAAAACATCTGATTAATTTAATATCATGAGAATAAGATTCGATCAATATATCCCATGCTAAGGAGAATAAAGTCCCTACTTAATTATATTGATTCATAAAAAATAATCCAATGTTGAGGTAATGGGAAAAATTCGGCACAATGAAATGGTTAGAGCAGAACTACATATGTGATAGTCAATAAATTATAGCTATTACCAACAAATATTTTTTAAAACTTGCTTTTTCAAATCTGTGGCAAACGTCCTATATCAACACTAGTTAAGACAGGATCTTCAATTTTAAGAAGGATATATTCTTTTTTTAAATTTCAAAACAAAGATGAGGCCTTTTATAAGTTCTAGGCAAGAAACTGAGTAAATGTTTCTCAAACATAGGATTAATATCATAACTGGAAAGAGGAAGTGATACTGAATTGACGTGGGAAATTAGCCAAAGCCAATTACATACATTTTTTAAAATGCTACTTTTTACATAATTTTAAGTGAGAAAAACAACAGTGATACATGTATAGTAATCCTCTGACAAGCTATCACAGATCTATAGAATATGTTTTTAAATCTCACTGTTGAATGTGTCAGACATAAAGAATCATGAATTATATCTAACTATAAGATATGATTATGTCTTAATCATAATTTGCCGTGAGGTTGTACTTTTAGTTCAAAAAACACAATTAAAAGACTAAACAAAATCCCACCACCAAACTAAAATAATCCCTAAATACCAGTGCTTCAGCTAGCCTTAAAATTACATGCTTTTAAGTTTACATATTTATATACTAATTTATCTACCCTTACCTTAAATATACTATAGTGTATAAAGCACATTATCATATTAAAGACACCTATATTTATACTTCTGACAACAACTCATCAGTAATACTGGCCCTGGTGTAAAATTCTGATTAATAAAGATCAAGAATTAATTATATTGTTCTGCTTTATACACTGCCCACATTTTATCTTTAGATTCAATCACTTATTTTTCCCCATCCCCTTGCCCACATGGGTGGACTGGCTTACTCATTCAGTAGTTTCATAATTGGGACATTTGTAACAATAAGAAAATGGAGAAGAGTACCAAGGCATCTGCTACTGCCTCCTCCACATCAGAACCTGTGTTCAAGACTCGCATGGCACTAACAGAAGACGACAGTCGACTTGATTGGCTGATCCCATAACCTGGACCTAAATAATAAAAATAAGGAAAATAGCTTTGAAGGAGTCATAAATATAACAGGGTCAGGTTGGGAAACTTTAAGACCCTTACGGGGGAAGGAAAAAAAACCAATGGGGCAAAGCATTTTAAAAGCAATACTGTATTTTCTGGGCACATTTAGTTTTTGGCAAAATAAAAGGGTAAAGGCAATTAAAATTACTGACAATGTGTGAAAAATAAAGAACAGTCGTTATTTATTTATGACCACAAGGTAGAAGAAAACATGGCTTGCAGATTAAGGGCTTGCAAGTGTACAGCCCTGTAATCCAGCTCTATCAGTTCAGGCAAATCTCAACCACATGGCTGAACCACAGAGTAACCAGGAACAAAGATCAATCCTCAACCAACAGTGGTTAGGGAGATCAATGAAGCCACACTAGGAATTTACAAGGAAAATAAGCTCTAATTATTATCTCCTCTACTTCAAGATAAGTTGGTTTTATTCTACAACTTAGAAAGCTCCATTCAATACCTGTTAAGGGTCTACTATGTGCCCAATATTCTGAGGTATACAGAGACAAACCAGAGATGAATTCTATCCCCCTCAACTGCTTTCTATACCATCATTTACAATTAAAACACTTCATCCACCATTTTGGTTTTTTTTTTTTTTTAAACAGATATACAAAGATGAGAACATAAAACAATTCTATATTTAAAAATGACATAACAGGTTATAAAAAAAATGTCCATATACCAGTGAGAAAAATGCTCAATACAGTTGCTAATGGGGAAAATGTTACTTGGGAGAAAAGAAAAAAAAAAGGTTTATCCTCCAACAAATTAAATTTAAACAATAAAAACAAATCAATTTTAAAACATGAATATTATTTAATGGAAACTGAAAAGGATGAAATCTGAGATGAATGCAGATGATAGTGAAAATGTACTCATCCTTCACCTGAGGCCCCATACACATCGGGGGCGTAGAGGGCACCAGTTGATCTGGAATGGAGTCTGGAGGCTGGAATAACAGGACCATACAAACCTCATCTATTACCACAGAAACAAGGAATAGTGGCAGCACTACTGTCAGGCAAGGAGAGTTAGTTAACACTGGTGTTATTCTTTATAGTTAATGATCAGAGTATTGCCAAATAGGGCAATGGAACATTAGCCTTGCACCATCATTCCTGACACAAAAACACATCTTACACCTAAGTGGACAGACAGGCCTACAGGAGACAAAAGAAGTATTCAAATGGAAGGAAATGTTGAAAGTACAAGCATGAAACAAAAAAAAACGAACATTATAGTTTAAAAAAAAAACCACTATGGTAACTAGTAACTAATAAAATCTTATCTCCTTTAATTCTGACATCCAATGAGGTAGTAAATTACTATTCAATTTTACAGATAGTGCTATGGTCTAACTGACTGACCCTCCCCAACACTCCCTTCATTCACATATAGAAATTTTAATCCTCAAGGTGATGATATTAGGAGATAGGTGAGGCCTTTAAGAGTCAATTTGCCCACATAACTGGGATTAGTGTCCTTATAAAAGAGACCCTAGAAAGCTAGCTACCTCCTAGGAACATATGAGAACACAATGAGAAGTGTTCTCATTGTGAACAAAGGAATGGCTTCATCTGAGAGACACCAAATTTGCTGGTTCTTTGATATTAGACTTCCTAGTCTCCCAAACCATGATGAATAAATTTCTGTCAATTAAAAGTACACAATCTTTGTTATTTTGTTACAGTAGCCTGAACAAACTAAGACAAGTGGGGAAGCTAAAGCCTAGAGAGAGATTAATTTGATTATAGCCACACTAGTAAGTGATACACTTCAGTATCGGTGCTCTTTCAATTCCTCTGCCCTTAAATAGTAGATGTACCACCTTAACATTGTTCAAAAGTTAATACGCCTCATTTTGTTAACATTAACATTTTCCATAATGGTTCACAGAAGATGAATTCTGCATTCAGTAGATTATTGAAATATCAAGGCACATTTGAATATAAAAAATATTAATTTAACCAAAATGTAGAAATTTGTAACATATTGCTCTAAAATCTAAATTTAGCATATTTTGCATAATACCATAAGTCAACTTTTCTCTTACATATAGAAATGAATAGCCAAAAAATGTATTTTAATATTTAATAAAATATATTACTTTAAAAAGTTATTCTTCCTCAGATATATTAGAGCAGTTAAAATACTTTTAACATGAGTCACTCTTTTGTTTGTTACAGGACTGCCTTAATAAACAGGAACATTATCAAAAAGATTGAAAGAAAGGAAAATTAAACCAAGACAATATTGCACAAAATGTTTATTTAGCCCTGAAAGGTGACTGGTCTAATTAGTAATATAAACTAAAATACATTGTTAGTTTTAATTTTACCTAACGGAAATAATTTCTAAAATTATGAGGAGGAGTTGAACAAGTTTAGAAATGTCTAGTGGACAAAAATCGTTGAAACACTTTACGAAATCAATAGTTATCTGTGAATGACAATAACAGGTAAGAGGCACCACTGTGTTTAAAATAAAGTAAGCCTTTAAAAAATCTTGGTTCCAGAAATAAATGGAAACTAAAGATGCAAGTTCCAGAGAAGCTAAGCTTTGCTCAGCTATGTTTTATTTCTGATGCTTTAGGGTCCTCACACTAAACTTGTGATACAAATAAATACGTAATGAGCTATGTGATTCATCTGCTGAATAACAATAGCCAGGCATAAGCAACAATAAGATTCCACCAAAGACACAAGTAAGAGAAAAGACCAAAGAATGCAGGCAGGCCAGGTGCGGTGGCTCATGCCTGTAATCCCAGCACTTTGGGAGGCTGAGGTGGGTAGATCATGAGGTCAGGAGTTCGAGACCAGCCTGGCCAAGATAGTGAAACCCTGTCTCTCCTAATAACACAAAATTTAGCCAGGCACAGTGGCGGGCGCCTGTAATCCCAGCCATTCAGGAGACTGAGGCAGGAGAATCACTTGAACCTGGGAGGCAGAGTTAGCAGTGAACAGAGATCACACCACTGCACTCCAGCCTGGGCAACAGAACAAGACTCCGTCTCAAAAAAAAAAAAAAAAAAAAAAAAAAAAAAAAAAAAATTAAAAAAAAAAAAAAAAAGATGTAGGCAAATGTAGCAGAGAATGGGAATAGCAAGAACAACTTAATCTCTGGGAATGCTACCTTTCATCCCTGAAAAATAAACAGGGCTAATCTGCTGCCTTTGCTATGCAGTACCCATATGTAAATAAAAAGGTTATCAAAAAGCCAATTCTACTAAAACTGTGACTAAAAGACCCCAGAAACCTAGCTAGCTCCTAACATTTGAGAACACAATGAGAAGGCATCACCTATGAACAAAGGAATAGGTTCTCATCAGACACCAAATTTGCTGGTTCTTTAATCTCCCAAACCATGACGAATACATTTCTGTCATTTAAAAGTATATAATCTATGGTATTTTGCAGTAGCCTGCAGAGATGACAATAGTCATCTTCAGCGCAGATAGGAACTTCCATGATAATCAGGAAAACTCTTTCCTTTAATAATAAAATTTAAGTAATTTTAAATTGTCAAATGGAAGCTTTGAGATGAATCAAGAATATTAATGACTAGACAAAATATTTCTTTAAGAACTAGCATATTAAACAATGTTTACTTTTACAGTAATTAGTAGTGTATTATGAATTCCCTCTAATCGCTACCTACTGTACAGGTTTACAAAGTACAGAAACACATGTTGGATTCTTCTTGATACGTTTTTGAATAACCTGCAATATCAACATTATATAAATGCAACATTATATAAATTAAGAAATCTGAGATCCTTGCCACTGAAGTATAATTTAATGATTTCTAGAGTAGGTGATTAGAGCTTCAGCGGGAGGAGGCAGAGTGGTAATGGCAGCAGCGGTATTTTTCATTTATGAGTCTCCAAGACAATCCCTTGTTTTACAGATAAGGAAGCTCAGGCATAGAAAGGTCATATAGCTGGGGAATGAATCCAGGCCATGTGACCCGACAACATACTTTTCATTTTTTGTTTTTGAGACGAAGTTTCACTCTTGTTGCCCAGGTTGGAGTGCAATGGCGCCATTTCGGCTCACTGCAACCTCTGCCTCTTGGGTTCAAGTGATTCTCCTGCCTCAGGCTCCCGAGTAGCTGTGCTTACAGGCATGCACCGCCACGCCAGGCTAATTTTATATTTTTAGTAGTGACAGGATTTCTCCATGTTGGTGAGGCTGGTCTCAAACTCCTGACCTCAGGTGATCCACCTACCTCAGCCTCCCAAAGTGCTGCGATTACAGGCATGAGCCACCGCATCCAGCCTACAATATACATTCTTAAACCACCACACACCCACTCCGATTCCCTCAGCTCCTAAAAGTGGCATGATTATTTTATACACATGTAGGATTTCTTTAAATGTATTTCCATGAGGATGCACCATGTATACATGTGTGCGCACACATATACACAGATATTCTACAGACAAACTATTGCACATGAACTAAAAATATCTCTGACAAAGTACCTGTCATACAGCCTTAGTGACACGGAACAGTTCTTTTTACTTTGGCACCTCCCCACAGAAGGAAAAGAAAGAGGGAAACTCTCTGGCAACTGGGGCTGGAACATAAATAAGGGTTCGGCATATTCCTGTGGCTCTAGATTTAATGGAGTTTTCTAAGTCAGTACAGGAAAGCCTAGTTTATTTGAGCCAAATGGCCCAGACAACGAGAAATTAACCACTAGAAATTCCTGGCTGGGTGCGATGGTTCCTGCCTGTAATCCTGGCACTTTAGGAGACAGGGGCAGGTGGATCACCTGAGGTCAGGAGTTTGAGACCGGCCTGGTCCAACATGATGAAACCCTGTCTCTACTAAAATAAAAAAAATTAGCTAGGCGTGGTGGTGGATGTCTATAATCCCAGCTACTTGGGAGGCTGAGGCAGGAGAATCCCTTGACCCTGGGAGGCAGAGGTTGCAATTAGCTGAGATTGTGCCACTGCACTCCAGGCTGGGCAACAGAGCAAGACTCTATCTCAAAAAAAGAAAAAAGAAAGAAAAGAAAAAGAAATTTTGTACTACCATATATATCTGAAGAAACAGGAATTCCAATGGACAAGTAGAACTATGTTCTCCCTGAGCATTCCAGAGTCTGAAGAGCAACCTTCTAAGTGTTACAGTAAACTGTACTGTGTTAAAGCAAAAAATCTGAAATGGTTACAGGTTTGTGCATATAAACAATGTACTAGTTAAAATGCTGAAGGATCATGCAGAAATTCTAAGGATTCTAAATGTACATACAAAACTGTACTTCTCCAGTTATCCTTATAATACTGAAGGTTTAAAAAATCATTTAAGATTTTTGTAATTGAAGTAAATATGGTATTACTATCAGCTACAATACAATATAATCGGGATAAACAAGTTTTACAGCAGTGACATGACAAAAGCATTAGCTCATAGGAAATGACTGTTAAACTATAAAATACTATAAAAATGTTAATCCCTCCCATTAATAAGTAGTTCCTATATTATTTTGTGGCATTCTTTTTAGTAACCTAAGTTAAATGATCTAAGCTGAAATGTTAACATTTCCAGTGAAAAAGACAAAAGTATCAAACTAGTCCACATTATCTTTAAATTTGTAGGTTTACTTAAGAAAAATCTAGACTTCGGCCGGGCGCGGTGGCTCAAGCCTGTAATCCCAGCACTTTGGGAGGCCGAGGCGGGTGGATCACGAGGTCAAGAGATCGAGATCAACATGGTGAAACCCCGTCTGGTCAACATGGTGAAACCCCGTCTCTACTAAAAATACAAAAAATTAGCTGGGCATGGTGGTGCGTGCCTGTAATCCCAGCTACTCAGGAGGCTGAGGCAGGAGAATTGCCTGAACCCAGGAGGCGGAGGTTGCAGTGAGCCGAGATCGTGCCATTGCACTCCAGCCTGGGTAACAAGAGCAAAACTCCATCTCAAAAAAAAAAAAAAAAAAAAAAATCTAGACTTCAATATTCTGAAGTTTAAATCTGTGTGACATTACTTGATTATGAAGGTAATCTGTTAATACAATGACTAATGTATTCATTTCAGACATGTAAATCGAGTCAAAGGAATTTCCCAAACATATAATTTCCTTTCCTCAAAATGACAGAAAAGGGGTAGGGAGAAAGATCTGTCGACAAAGAAAGCTAAATCTCAGGTATGCTGAAGTTATCAGATAGTGATAACATAAGGGATAAGCAATGCACACAACACCTGCCCAAATACTTACCGAGGGGCTGAAAAGAACGAACAGGACTTGTGTCCCTGCTGCTCTCCCGACTAGCTTCCCGGCTGCATCCTTGACTCACACTTGGTCGAGGAATACGACTGCTTCGGGCTGGTGTGAAGCCACAGCAGCATAGTAAGGGAGAAAACAGAACAGAGTTTGCACCTTAAAAAACTTTTTCTTTCTTAAAAACTGATCCGTAACTTAATTTTTTCTAAGGTTTTGAAAAAATTACTGTTGCTGAAGCACTACCAGGAATACAGCTAAATTCTTAAATATGGTCCTCTAGTCTGTATGAAATTAGAAAGGCAAATAGTATTTTACTAAACTAAAAAGTCTGCAAATAAAAAGATTTAACATACTGTACAATACTGTAAAACTCAATTTTTCTCTTTGTTCACTGAACTATAGAGGCTTCTATCACTTTTGGTATCTTAGGTTAAAGTCTTATTTTTAATAGACAGAAAACTGTATACTTATCAAATATTAATCTAAAGTCAAATACCCGTTCTTAAGTTCTTAGATCAAGATAAAGAGGAAAAAACGCCAGGTGCAGTGGCTCATTCCTGTAATTCCAGCAACCTGGGTGGGTGAGAAGGGAGGACTGCTTGAGGCCAGGAGATCGAGATCAGCCTGGGCAACATAGTGAGACCCTGTCTCACTACAAAAAAATACAAAAACTAGCTGGGCATGGTGGCACATGCCTGCTGGCACATGCCTGAAGTCCTAGCTACTTAGGAAGATGAGGTAGAAAAATTGCTTCAGCCCAGGAGGTCAAGACCACAGCAAACTATGAGCATTCACTGCACTCCAGACTGCGTAACAGAGCAAGACCCTGTCTCTCAAACAGAAACAAAAGAGGAAAAAATAAGCCAATGCTTTCAATTCCCATTCTTTTTCTCACCTCCTCACAAATGAAAAACCCACAAATACAGAAAGAAATAAACAATAAACAGGGGTGAAGACTGACTAAAGGCGAAGTAGAGAAATTTAAAATCATGTCTGGAAAACAAAAAGAAGTGAATTAGTTAGATAAAAACTTCAGAGGCTTATTGGCCAAATACCAGGCTTAGCATAAATGAAAAGTGCTAGGAACAGTAATTCAAAGTCTATAGGCCTAAAAGAAATCTGTGCCATCTACTGAATAAAGACATTCTGAGACAAGTAAGGTTTCAAAAAGCTTGACTCCTACACACAATTTCTAAGGAATTTATTTGAGAATGTGTATGAGCAAAGCAAAAGAGCAAAGGAAGAGAAAGAGGATCCAGGAGGGAGTGCATTCAAACCAGGAAAGCAGTAAATGAGAATCTCAAGAAGATAGTTGAGCAAGAGGCTTGGACAGCAACTAAACCAGAGAGTACTGAAAAGAAAATCTGGAAAAAATAAGGAACTGCATATTTCCCTTCAGCAATACTGAAGGGAAAGCAATACTAAAGGATATGAGAAGCACACATTATTCTTAGTCACTTTCTATAAACACAGCAAATGAAAATGTGGCAAAACTGTAAATAACTGGTAGGAGACTGCAAGAAAAGAGAATTAATCTCTTTATAACAGGAACATTCTCCTTCAAGTGGTCCCTAACACTCAACATTCAGTGTACCTTTGGGAAGAAATGGGTTCATAGTACACTATATGTCTTGGCTGCAAACAACATTCATTTATTTGCAACACAGTATGTGCTATTTATAGCTTTTTATCTTTTAAAGCCAACGTATGGAACAAGGACATAAGACTTGCTTGCGGATAGAAAAGAAAATGTATGCGTAAACTTTAATAATGTAAAAGTTGATAACTCTAAGAGAGTGGAAGGTGAAGGGAAAAGTATGGAAGTTGAGCTTCCGATTGAGGTTGATGAAACAAGAAACAGAAATATGAGTATTTTCTTTAAATATGAGAATATTTTTTAAAGTTACATAGGGAATCTTTTAAAACAGTAAAAAAAGGCCGGGCGCGGTGGCTCAAGCCTGTAATCCCAGCACTTTGGGAGGC
>NW_016107336.1:9284352-9310057 GCF_001604975.1 Cebus imitator
AAAAAAAAAAAAAAAAACAGTAAAAAAGTTATTAAAAATAAATTGGAATAATTAGGGGCTTTTTGCTCTCGAAATGAAGGATCAAGTAGCAGCTATCCTAAGGACAAAGTCAGTAACATGGTTGATCAAGCAAAAAAGAAGGAAGGGAGAGTGAGAGAAAGGGAAAATGGACAGATTCTGGGTTCATGATAGCAATGTTAATCAATCCTGAAGGCTGTACAATCTTCATACCGTTAGTTAGAAGAACCAATAAATCCACTTTTATCGTTTAAGCCAGCCTACTGTCATTTCTATTACCTGAAATTGTAAGTATCCTAATCAATACACAGAGAAAATATTAAAGTATTTGAATAGGACTGAACTATAACATGAATGTCAAATATACAAGCAACTGGGTATATATGTGTATATGTAATAAATATGTTATAAATTACATAATAACCTTTTCTTTTAAAATATTAGCTATATTTTTCAAAGCTCCTGTAAGTTATAGGGTTCTTTTGTTTGTTTGTTTTAGGGCTTTTTTTTTTTTTTTTTAAGACTGAGTCTCTATTGCCCAGGCTGGAGTGCAGTGGTGCGATCTTGACTCACTGCAGCCTCCTCCCCCCAGGTCCAAGTGATTCTCCTGCCTCAGCCACCCAAGAGCTGGTATTACAGGCAGGTACCACCACGTCTGGCTAATTGTTCTATTTTTAGTAGACATGGGGTTTGACCATGTTGGCCAGGCTGGTCTCAAACTCCTGACCTCAAGTGATCTGCCCCGCCTCAGCCTCCCAAAGTGCTGGGATTACAGGTGTGGGCCACCACACCAGGCCCTGAAAGATATGTTTAAGATACCTAATTCAACTCATAACCTATTCTTCAATTGTTGAATTTTTAAGTTATTTTCTTCTAATCTATAACCGCCTTATTCCAAAGTTTTCAATGCTGCCAAAGCCTAAGGAAAAAAGAAAGTCACATGTCTCACATGAAAAAATCTTACCCACTGAAAGCCTAGATGGACTGGCCTCTCTGCTACAGCCCTGGCTCCGTGGTATCTTGCTTCTTTTTTGTGCTGAGGCTGAATTGACCAGGACTCTTTGAACACCAGAGCTCACAGTGGACAGGGCTGTTGTGGTCAGAACTCTTCCTGGAGACCCGGACCGGCTACCAGCTGAACACCAAACACACATACAAATGTTAAGATGTGAACTCCAAGAGAATTTGCTGAAAGGATAAAAATTCAAGAAATACTGATAATAAAGAGAAAACTGTGATAGTACGGCAGGTTCTAAGTTCAAAGGAAAGAGACCAAGGAAGATTTAAATATAATTATAACCTGGAAAAAAAAAAGGTATACTACATATATGAGCACTGAATGGTAAATCACCTAAAACATACTTTCAGTTTGGGGAGTATAAGACACTATGTTTAATAAGGACAACATTATTCTAATTTTTAGAACACAAATGGTATACAAGATTTCCAAAGGAGTCACTTATCTGACAATACATGGCTATCATGTTCAATGTGAATAAGCCATATACTACAGTCATGTGTCACTTCACAATGGAATACATTCTGAGAAATGTGTTGTTGGGAGATTTTATCATTGTGTGAACATCATAGAGTGTACTTTCACAAATCTAGATGGTACAGCCTACTGCAGACCTAGGTTATATGGTATATAAGCTTATTGCTGAGAGACTACAAATCCTATAAAGTATGCCATTAACAATACTGTAAGCAACTGTAACACAATGGTAGATATTTGTGTATCTAAAAATATCTAAACATAGAAAAGGTACAGTAAAAATACAGTATTATAATTTTTTTAAACTTTATTTCAATATTTTTTGGGATAGAGGTGGTATATGGTTACAAGGATAACTTCTCTAGCGGTTATTTCTAAGATTTTGGTGCACCTGTCACCCAGGCAAGGTACACTGTACCCAATATGTAGTCTTTTATCCCTTATCTCCTTCCCAGTGTTATAATTTTATGGGACCACTGTCACATATGTGAAGACTGATTAAATGTGGTTATGCAGAACATGACTATATTTAAAGAAAAATCCCAGTAATTCCATCACTATTATTTTTGTTAAGTATATAATAATGATAATCTGTTTCATTTTAAAGCAGTTTACCTGCTGAGATTTCTCTGAATGGGTACAGCAAAGCTATCTGTCTTACTGTTGGACATAATTTTTAACTTAACAAAATTAAATTTTATTTATTTAATTTATTATTATTATTTCTTAAGACTGAGTCTTGCTTTGCTGCCCAGGCTGGAGTGCAGTGGTGCGATTTTGGCTCACTGAAACCTCTGCCTCCTGCGTTCAAGCGATTCTCCTGCCTCAGCCTCCCGAATAGCTGGGATTACAGGCATGGGCCACCATGCCCAGCTAAATATTTTTGTATTTTTAGTAGAGACAGGGTTTCACCAAGTTGGCCAGGCTGGTCTCGAACTCCTGACCTCAGGCAATTCACCCACCTCAGCCTCCCAAAGTGTTGAGATTACAGGCTTGAGCCACTGCTCCTGGCCACCAAATTAAATTTTAAATGCTGACAAAGTTGGGCCAGCTGAAAAAGAAACTTGCTTTTTGCTATTTGTCTTCAAATAGCAATGAGCTCTTGGGTGGTGACATTCTGGGTCATAGAAGTACTAAGGGTCGAAGAGGAGTAAGGACAAACATCAAATAAGTCAGATCCTTTTCTTTTTTTTTTTTCTTTCCATGAGATGGAGTCTTACTCTGTCACTCAGGCTGCAGTGCAATAATGTGATCTCAGCTCACTGCAACCTCTGCTTCCCAGGTTCAAGTGATTCTCCTGCCTCTAATCCCGAATAGCTGGGATTACAGGCACCCATCACCAGGCCCAGCTAATTTTTGTATTTTTAGTAGAGATGGGGTTTCACCATGTTGGTCAGGCTGCTCTTGAACTTCTGACCTCGTGATCCGCCCACCTCGGCCTCCCAAAGTGCTAGGATTACAGGCGTGAGCCACCGTACCTGTCCTCTTTTCAAATGGGTAATTTTTAAGTCTTGGAAGGTGGACATGTGGTCAGGAACACAGGTAGAGTTAGACAAAATCTTTTCAGAGACTGTGCAGAAGTTTAAAAAAAGTTTTAAAAACATGATTTTAAACTAGAAATGCAAGGGTTAAATGTTAAGGACATAAGCACCGTGTCAATCAAAGCACTTTATGCGTACGTTGAATAGAAAAACGGACTAGATAAAAACTCTTAAGATATAATCTAAATCTAGATTCAGAGGAGTAAAAGAAAAATTAAATTTGCAATTAAATAAATCTTCATGAAAGCAACCTTTTCCCTTTGTGGGCACTGCTTCTACCTAGTAAGAGTGCTGTACAATTATATGTTATACAGTCTTACCCAATCAGGCTTCATTTCCACAAAGACTCAAATGCCAATGGAGATAAGCACAGGATGTCAGAAATGAGAAGGGCACTGTGTAAAGCAGGGAGTAGGAAGACGACTGATCAAGAGGGAAGTGCAGGCACTGCCCTTTCCTAAAGTGGGAGGTGACTTTTTAGTTCTAGCCACTTCTGTCTTGAGGTAATAGTGGATAGGTCATGGGATTTTAAAAAAATGAAAGCCTTGATATTTCCAGATTTTTATCATGTTCTATAGACCAAATAATACAAAAATGGAGACACACTAGGCACGGTCCATGGGCTGCTGATCTGTGATTCTTACTACAGTTTTCTTGGCATGGTCTTGCTGAGCACAATTTATATTCCTGCTTAATTCTTAAACTTTTCCAGCATACAAAATGAAACTTATTTCCTATTAGTGACAGCAATATTGTAAAACAAAGCAATGTCTCCAATAAAATTAATATTTACTATCTGTACAGAAGGAATTCTGAATTATTATAGGGAAATTATTCAAGTGTACTTTAAAATAGCTCATTTGAATGTTTCATGTTTGAAGTGAAGAATCTTTAAATCCAGTTTCTTTCAATACAACCTTAAGGATACTCATATAGGGCACCTGTTTTCTCCATGCAGTGTCTAAACTAAACATACACACCAAAAACATCCAAACACCCAACATGCCACAACTCACAATGCACGATAGGCCAATGGAATATTTTATGGGAAAACTTGCAACAATATAAAAAGTATAAATAATGAACTGAGCACATACAATATGGTATTCTATTTAAACCAATATAAATTTGGGGGGTGAAGTGTTGGTAGGAGAGACTGGAGAATTTCTTAAAATGTGGGTCTATTCAGCAGGTAGGAAACTTGCAGTTCAGAAACAGAGTAAACTTTCCTTTCTACTCTAGATTTATTGAATTTATCAGAATTATGCAAGTGCACTCTATACACTTAAATTCATTCTTGGCCCGTCCTAGGAAATAAAATTGTCAGTGTTCATTTTGCTTTAATCATTACCCTCTCCTCTGCAATACTCCTGATTCCTACCAAAAGTGTGATAATTCTAGTGCCTATGACTCACTCTGGAATTATTCATACTTAGAAAAAAATACCAAGGCTCCTTCCCCAGTAAAGAGCCACCAACGTTAATTATTTCTTTTAGGAAAACCAGAGTTGATGAAAAGTGTCATGATGTATCCAGGGAATCGCATGCTACCAGAAAATATCCATATTTGCAAAACTTGACATTGAAAACCTATTTTCTCTTGTGCTACCTATAGATTTCAAACTATCATTTTATACTTTCTATAGTATTTCAAAGCATGACAAAAGCTCCTGTTTCTTTTGAACGTTTACATCCATGGTATTAACTCATGTCATTTTAAAAATATCAGGATTTTGGTAGTAAGACAGGCCAAAGAAAAACTGCAATTGGTAATTTTTGCCCCAATATGACTACAAATGATAAACTATGACGTTAAGAATTTCTGCTGAATAGAGCTCATTCTTCATAATGAAAATAGATGATCAAACAATAGATGCACACATAAAGTCTATAGATTCTTACCACCAATGGTATTAGCAGATTGTGATCCTGAACAAGTGTAAAGGCAGAATTAGGGTAAGGATTATAATCCATGAAGAGGAAAGGAGCAGTTTTAAATGGATGGCAGATGGAAATAAAAAAGCTTTAGTCAGTTCTCAGAAAATAAAAAAAACCCTAAAGCAAAAAAAAAGCAAACTTTAAAAAATCCCAAAAGCACAGATGTCTTTAACAAAAGCAGTACACTTAGTAGTTTTTAAAGCTAATCAACTGAAATCAGACACTCATGTACAAAGCAGATGAAATGAAATTGCAACAGTAAATGTAAATTCTTCAGCTTTTCTACTACTGACAGTGGAAAATCAAAATCATTAAATGTTTGTTTTCATTAAACATTTAATTTAAAACTTCTCATAAGGAACAACTGCAACATTGTACAGCTGAAGAAAAATTACACGAAAAAGCTACAAATGTCATCTTTCTTAAGATGCACAGAAAAAAAACAAAAGATGGGAGGAGAGGAGACAAAGTTTCTGACAGGCTGTACAACCATTTGTATACAACCAGTCACTACCAACAGAAAAAGAGACACAATTCTGTCACAAATATAGATCTAGTGGTCTCTCCGTTGAGTCTCCATTTATTTACTTATTTTGGTTAGTCATCAGAACACACCTGCTTTGATCTGAGAGACTTTTTTTTTCTAAGTAGTGATACAAAAATATGGTAAGACCATGCAAGCCCTAATGAATTACTTTATGACAAAGTAAGGATGATGATCACAGTAATATTTCTGTGCAAATATATTGTAAAGAAACTTGCATACAAATCACGTAATACCTTTTTACAAAAGAATTTGGAATGGAACATATAGTCATTCAAATAAATAAGCAAGCAAACAAACAAAAGTCCCTCCAATATAACTCAAACCCAAATAATTTTACAGAGGAAAAGTCTTCTAATATTAAAGCCCTATTTGGTCTAAGAAAGCCAATTATTGTGTTTTCACAATTTAGGAAAAGATTTGGAGTATTATGGAATGAGTTTCAAAGTGAAAAACCAAATGCAAAAAATTATTCTATTTTTTAGTGACATAATTTTAGTTACAATGTACCTGAAAAGGTCTCTTAAGTATAAAAAAAAAAAAGCCCTTTGAATCTTTGCCCCGAGATCAGCTTCAGTATTATTTTAGAAAAGAATTAATATCTCACAATCAAGTTTTATCCTTAGATACTGAACATGAACAATTCCTGGTTGTTATCTTTATGCTTTAAATTTCCTAACTTCATTATTTATTTCTCTGTTTACTGAAGACAGTAAGAATAACAAGGTACAGACGTACAAAAAAGCAGTCTAAAATTCAGCTGACATTTGATTAAGAATAATAATGAGAATCACCTGCAATATCTAAAAAAATTAAAAAATAATGAAGACAATTTTATTAGCCAACATATATAGTGCTTATTCTGGGCTAGGTAATATTTTACGTATGTTAAATAAACATACTACATCATTTAATCCTCACAGCAATCCTATGTAGATGTTATTATCTTCTTCATTTTACAAATGAAATTACAGAAGTGCAGTAATTTCAAATAACCTCAAAGAGCCAGTATTCAAACCTGAGCAGTACGTCTCCAGTATGTACTTCTCAAACTTTATTGTGATACAAATCACTTGATGATACTGTTAAAGATTAGATTCAGTAGATCTGTAATGGCACACGAGGTTGCATATTTCTAACTAGCTCCCAGATGATGCTAATGCTAGTCTGGGCAGCATATACAGAAGAACAAGTCTTCTAACTACTATGCTACCCTGCTAAAGATTAAGTTACTTTAAAAATATACAAGATCAGGGAAGAATATGTTATGATCTACTGACCTGGTTGAGATAAAATTCCTTGCCTAGAGGACATTTGCCAGTTTTCCTATTCATAAATAATCCTCAAGTTGCAAATCAATTTACTTCCGCTTATTTTTAGGTACTTTTATATTCTTGAGTGCTCCAATCATTACTCTGCCTGGATTTTCTAACTTTGGAAAGAGAGAAGGATCGGCTTGGTAAGACCTGCGTAATCACTATTCTGCCCCTCAACGCCCCTTTTTCTTTCCTGATTTCAGAATTCAAGAATCAGGTTAAAAACCAAACAAATAGGACACCCATAGCCTAATAAATCACCTAAGCAATGGTAGAAGAGAGTTAAATTTATTTGTTTCAAAAATAGCCAAGTAGGCTCGGTGCAGTGGCTCACATCTATAATCCCAGAATTTTGGCAGGCAGAGGCAGGAATATGGCTTGAGCCCAGGAGTTCAAGACCAGCCTGGGCAACACAGTGGGGACCCACCTCTATTCACAAAAAAATTAGCTGGGAGTGGTGGAATGCACCTGTAGTCCCAGCTGCTTGGGAGGCTGAGGTAGGAGGATCCCTTGAGTCCAAGGGTTTCTGGCTTGCAGTGGGCCACGATTGCAGCACTGCACTACAGCCTGGGTGACAGAATGAGATCCTGACTCAAAAAAAGAAAAACAAATAGCGAAATACATGAGTAACTCCCACAATTACTTCCTTAGAAAACTGTCCTGGTTTTAGTGGTAAGCACTAATGAAAATCTCTTGGTAAAGAAGAAACAGGAATAAATAATTTTAAATTAATAATGCCATAAATGAGACTAGGAATAGTGGCTCACACCTGTAATCCCAGCACTCCTGGAGGCTGAGGTGGGAGGATCGCTTGAGGCCAGGAGATCAAGAACTGTTTGGGCAACATAGCGAGACCCCATCTCTTAAAAGAAAAAAACGAAAATTTAGCCAGGCATGGTGGCGCAAGCCCGTGGCACCAGCTACTCAGGAGGCTGAGGTGGGAGGACCGCTTGAGCCCAGGACTTGGAGGCTGCAATGAGCTATGATCACACTGCTCTATTCCAGTCTGGGCAACAGAGTAAAATCCCATATCTAATAAATAAATAAATAATATTTTTAAATACCATAAATTTACTATTCTGAAACACAGAAATAAATGATTAATTTAGCTAGACCTCAAAATTGTGTTTTTTAACTGGACTTATGACAACCTCAGCTTCCAGTGAAATAGCAAAAATATAAATCTTAAATTTAACATGAATGCAACAGAATTGGTCATTTCAACTTATGTTTCCTCACTATAAATTAGAATATACCTGCCAAAAATGCTAACCAAAAATAGATAATTTAATAGATTTCGGGGAGAATAAGGTATCATGTATCTGTCCTTGAATATACAACCAGATTTTGATGCTAATATATGGCAATTATTTTGTCTCTAAAAAGCACAATTTTCTACATTAGCAAGTTTCTGAGTAGAATGTGAACACCTTATTGCTAAGGATTTGTGCTATTTAAAAGATTTCCATGCAAAAGTTTGTACGGCAGATGAAGTTTTTCTTTCTAAGTGGCAGCTATCAATGATGCAGCCCTAATAACACACCAAAGACAAGACAACACCCACTCAAAAAAATTCCAAAACATGCACAACAACTGATCCAAAACATTGAAAAAAATACCTTCATTTTTGTCAGGTGATGATGAACCTAAAGTACAGAACAAGAACTCAGTATGTGGCTTGTCTTTTTTTAAATTAGCTTTGTCTTTATCCACTGGTCAATCCTCTAACACAGTAATATACAAGCAACACCCTTATCCTAACATAGTGACAAATATAGGAGGGCTGATAAGCAATACATACGCTGTGACTGAGACACCATTTTTGTTCGACTTCTTCCTCTAGAATCTGCCTTGGCATTTCCCATGCCAGCAAGTGGTGCTGAAAGTTTTGCTCTCACCCGTCCTGAGAAATAGAATATTTACATAATTAAAAACATTTTTCTATAATAACATTTAATAATGAGGGGAGAAAATCTCACTATTTTTAGGTATTGTCAAATTCTGTAATAATGTAATCATCAACTACGGGTTCTATTTCTCTTAAAAATTTTATAAACGGTATTTTTTTTTTTTGACGTGTTATACTATAAGCTAATTTTCCTTCAAGGATAAGAAGAATCAAACTAAAAGACCTACATTCTTAGTTTATATATTAGTCCAGCAGTAGATAAGTACTATAAGCATGTCACTTATTTCTCAACTGGCAGTTGCAATTCTGAAATTTCAGTTTCCATGAAGTTGGGATTATTCTCAAGTCAACCCTAAAGTTTTAAATATAAGCCTAATCTTAGAAACAATTCAAACCATCCTTTTGACTGAAAATGTACTTCTAAAGGGATTTGAAGGAAGAGATAATTAAGCAAAATATTTAATCTCTTTGTATCAGATTACTACAGATGTATATGGACATGTTTACTGATTTCCTCCAATCACCATTTCATTTAGAAAATGATTTGAGGAAATATATATCATGTAAGAGTTGGCATTTTTCTCCATATATTCCTTTTACACCTCCCAAACTGCACTGCTTTCTACTCTTCCACTGCCTCATTCCCCTCCACAAAACTAGGCCGCAAACAACCTCACCCTATTTCTAGGGCTCTTGAGCCAGAAGAGATATGTTTGTCAACTGCTTCAGTTAGCTGCAGTTAATTAAAAAAAAAGGGATGGCAGAATATATTATTGGCAGGCACTTTGGTGTTCTTAAACAATACTCTCAACTACTATAAGGTTTGTCATTCAAAAAGAAGGGCTCAGATTTCTTTTTAGTTCAAAGATACAATTTGTAGGGTATACAAGAAATACTGGCTAGCTCAATATGACCATATTAATTAGGAAAAAACATAGTAAAGAATAAGAATAAAAACTCCTTAAAGAATAAGGAGATAATATAAAATTAAGAAATGGGTGAGAAAAGATAGAGTAATAAGAACTAGAAATAAATCAGAACCAAAACTACAAGTGTAATTGGTAGAATACCAGCATACTATCAACTTCAAGGTCCCTAATGAGCCCATGGTTCAGACCTCTCAATGTCTATTTTGAGCAGGACACAAAGTTGACTAAAAAGTAAAACAAAATGACCAAATTATTATTTTTGAAATGGAGAATTTATCTACATTGCACATAACAAAGAAATGAGAATGCCAAGTATTTTGATATTAACACTTGAAATTACAATTCCACAGTTCCAGAAATCATGTTTGTTTGTTTATTTATTGTTTGAGACACAGTCTCACTCTGCTGCCCAGGCTAGAGTGCCATGGCATGATCATGGCTCACTGCAGCCTCAATTTCCCAGATTCAAGTGGTCCTCCCACCTCAGCCTCCAGAATATCGGGGACTATAGGTGTGTGCCACCACATCCAGCCAATTTTTAAATTTTTTGTAGAGATGGGTTCTCACTATGTTACCAAAGCTGGTCTCAAAGTCCTGGCCTCAAGCAATCCTCCTACCTCAGCCTCCCAAAGTCCTGGAATTTTAGGCGTGAACCCGTGTCTGGCCAGAAATCATGTTTTTGTCGAGTATTCCAATTTAAAACTTAAAATAGAAAATTATTTTAAATGTATCAGAGTAAACATGAGAACAAATTAAAAAGTTAATCTATTTGATTTTGTATTGAAAAAAAAAAAGTCATCCACATAAAACTTAGAGGAAAAAATATATACTTTGAATCAGAGGCTTTAAAAAGACAGACAAGGTAGAATAAATAGAAACATTGAATTGTTTTCTACAAATTCCAAACTACAAAAATTATTTTTAAGGTGAGCTGACTCGGTAAGATATGTATAGCAATTCTGGTGTAATCTCAAATTTAATTTGAATCTGTTACCAATTCCCCAGATACTAATTCAAAAGCAGAAGATATACTTAAAAGCAGACTAAATAAATGCATTTGAAATTCAATGACAAAGCAATGGTGCATGATCTCCCAAAGTGTAAATGAATTGGCATAAATTAAAAAACAAAAACACAAACACATAAGAAAAGCATTAATGTCACTACTATAAAAAATGAAATTATATGCTTACTTTATACTAAATATTGTTAAATATGTTAAGCAATTATGTTTTTCCAGCATGAGATGATCCAAAGTACAAAGCAAACTAGCAGGATGAAGAATTAAAAAAAAAAAAAAATCCACACATTACTAAGACAACCAAATATGAAATGTAGAAGTTACTACCACTGGCAAATTATAAAGATTTAAAAAGAAATTAGCCTATTTTAGTTTTAATTCCTACCAATGAAAATAGTAAGGTAGAGGTATCTGTGTTACTAACAAAATGTGTATAATTCTTACCATCTTCAGATGCTGTTCCTAAATAAGAAAAATAAAACAATATTTCAACAAATTCTGCCAATGTTGATATTAAGACCTACCTCACAATCCCCAACCAACACTATAACAAAAGAGCAAAAACAAAAAGTAACTTTTAGTCTGATAGCCTTAAATTAACTGTGGAAAGGTTCATTTTGAGAAAAACAAAATTTTAGGTAATGATTCACAGCACAGAGATAAAGGTTGAAACGAGACAAATGAAAATAGCAAAATTCTATAAGAAAAACTTTTTGTCTGCTATATTTCATTCTTAAAATTTGAAATGGCATAAAAAATTAGAAAAATTAATCACTCAAGAAAAATGTAACTCTGTAATTACTCTTTGAAAACGAAATTTTATAGATCTTTCCAAAGTAGAAATGTTTTCTCTGCATTTTCAAAAGGTCCATAAAGGAATTAGAAAAAGCTAACTGGGAAACACAGAAATAAAATCTATGACCTAGGCCTCATTTGCCTATTTTCATCAAAGCATCTGCAAAGCCAAAAACCTATTAATCCAATTAATTCGCTATTTATACAATATTTATGTGCACTCAAGATGTCAATGAAATCTATCAAAAATGACTAAGTACAAACATCATAACTCACCACTACTAAAGGGCAATAATATACATGCCTGTGTATTTTTTTAAACATAGCATCGAACATCAGTAAGAGTAATACATCATATAAAGAAGTGACTCCTCAAATAGATTGATATTTCCTACCCAATCAAGAAAATATTTTGAATTGCAAAGTGATAAAAGTTCGTATTCAAAGGATCCAGCATATCAATATTAGGATGTCTAAGGGTTTGATACATAGAAAATATCTCTTGATAGTCTATCATTTCATTCAATATTTTATTATAATCACACAGAAAAGCAGAGTCTAATATAACCAGCAGTCATGTCCTTAGCCCAAAGTTTAATAAATGTTCTATCTCATTAAAATAGAAGATATATTGGATCAATTTTCCATTTACATAATAATTTACAGAAAAATATATAGTGTCTCTGTTTTTCCTAGATCTCATAATGTGACTTACAGATTTAGTATCTTAAGTTATTTTAAAAAGGTCAAGCTCATAGGTAACATTACAGTATCTGCCAAAGTTAAGGGAGAGTGTGGATAATATACTATCTAATATCAGACAAAAAATATCATACAGGGTTGTTACTGAACCAAGCCACTACAGATAAACTATAATCACCTGAATATTGCAATTAAAAAGGCAAAGCTTAAAGTTCAATTTTGACTAAATGTTAGTTTACAATGCACTCTTAAAAAGTCAGCCTCTGTAACTTGCATTTCATTTTCAAAAATAATCATATGAATTTATCAAATATGTCATTTGTCATATCAGTTAGTAGACTAAAAAAGTGAATGAAATGACTTAGGAGACTCTTTTCCATTCTTCTGAATCCAATATTTTCCATGAGGACTTAACAAACAGAGAACATTCAGAGGCATACTTCTAAGAGCTCAGGAAAACATTTTAAGGTAATTGATTAAAGTTAAAACAAAATCAAATAGTTACCTAGTATTTGAGTAGACTGGGATATGCCCAACAGATAAGCCTAGCTCCAAATTTATTCAGAGAATTATGTAGCCATTTTCACATTAAGGTTATTACTAAATAAGTATTAATAATATATTTTCAGAAATTAAGAGAAGAATGAACAAGGATATTACATAGAATCGAAGAGCCATAAAAATCTTTAGTAGAATTAGGAAAGGAAGTTCTTACCATCCAGCTTTTCAGAAGTATCCTCTTTGATGAAAGTGCAAGCAAAGAACAGAGGAAAACTTAGTATATTAGAAGAAATTATTTTTATAATTCCTAGAAAACATTTTCTTTAAGAAGACAGAATTTATAGCACAGACATATACATCAAGCTTGTTTTCAACTAAAACAGACTAGGAAATTAAACAAGATGTGACATAAAGACTTCCCCTAGTGTACTAAGTAGAGAATTTTTAAAAAGTTGGCAATGAGTCTTATTTTCACCAGCCTAAAAAGAGAAAGGTTAGTGAGGCCCATGTCCCAGCCTTGGACTTTGCCGTCATGCCATTCCCTGCTCTAGTCTATTTTGCCAGTCACAGTACCTTGTTTCTTTCCTCTCTTGCCTATAATATACCTCCAAATTCCAAACTTAGGCCCTCTCAACATTAGCCTCTGTTTACCACCTTTTTGCTTCCCCACCCACATCCTTTCTTAGAATTTTCTGCCCCTATAAAATGTCACATCTGGATGAATCTAACTCACTTCCTCTATTCTACTACTTGATTATACAACCATGAAGTCATGCATACTGGCACTGCTAGAAACTGGGATAAATATCTGACTTGGCATTTAGTGCTTCTGCTGAAAGGATGTAACATAGCAGAACTGATGTTGCTCTTAACAAGTGTCTGCTTATGGGGCTGGCCTCAGGCAATCATTTTAGGTGCTCCCTATATTAATGATAAGGTTATTTTAAGAGTGTGTGAGGGAGTTGTAGGGACACTAAACTCTGCTACAGTGTGCCTAAGCTGTTTTTGCAAACAGTGTGATTTGTGGCCAATACCTCCTTTCTTTTTAGGAGTCTGGAATTCTGATAATTGTGGCTGGTTGTGCAAGCAAAGTACCTTATGTGACTACTCCCAATTCCCTACTGACCTCCAAGCATAAGTCTTAAGCAAGCTTCCACTGTGAACATGTTGCACTGCTGCATTTCTTTTTGTTTCTTGAGATAGTCTCGCTCTGTCACCCAGGCTGGACTGCGGTGGTGTGATCTCGACTCACTACAGCCTCCACCTCCCAGGTTCAAGCGATTCTTGGGTCTCAGCCTCCCGGGCAGCTGGGACTACAGGCACCTGCCATCATGTGTGGCTAATTTTTGTAATGTTAGTAGACACAAGGTTTCACCATGTTGGCAAGGCTGGTCTCGAACTCCTGACCTCAAGTGATCTGTCCGTCTCAGCCTCCCAGAGTGCTGGGATTACACGTGTGAGCCACTGTGCCCAGCCTGAATTGCTGTATTTCATTGCTTGAGGAAAGAGTAGCCCCTCAGCCACCAGCTCTGGAAGACAAACTTTGGAAGCCTGTGCCTAGAGTCCTTCAGACTATCTCAAGGCTCTTTTTTTGACCTGTGCATCCTTTTGCTCTAATAAATGTCAGCCATGAGTGCCCCACCTCTCGTGTTTACTCCCCCCAAATGGCTACTCTAAACTTCAAATAACCTCTTAGCACATGATCCTGACTCTGAATCTTCAGGCAGAAACTCAAAACAACTTCCCCAATCACACTCTTCTTAATGCCCAATTTTCTAAAATATCATATCTGATATCTATTACCTCCTCCACTTCCTTCCCTTCCATCACTTCCTTCCCTTCTACATCAGTGAAATGGTTGACCCTTCCACATTCAAGACTATCTCCCAGGCTATGCTCCATGTCACATTTCTCATGCCTTCCACAGCAACTTAGCTACTAATTATCTTCTTTCATCCACTTCTAACTTTTCCATCTCTACTGACTTGCCACCTTAGAATACAAACATAATTAACTTCTCCAATCTTGTAAGACAGTAAGTACTTTCAACCACAGATAATTCCTACAGTATTCTTTCACCCCTTTTCTTGACCGTCAAGCCTAAGAACAATTTATAAAGATTCTCTTTTCAACTTCTCAACCAACTAAAATCTGACTTCTGTCCATATGAGCTCATTGAAACTATATTTTATTTTCCACTCAAGCAATTCCATAAACTCAGTTGTTAGAATAAATATTCACAAATATGCACTCTCATACATCAAAGTTACCTTAACTTAAATTCCTGTTTCCTACCACACCAGTTTTCCTTTTGAGGCTGAAGTTAAAGGGTGAACTTCAAAACACTTATGATATCCCTGCTGCCAAAAAAATTCAGTACTTTAGACATAACAAAAACCAGTGGCAACTGCTTTAAGAAGGAATGCTCTGAGTTTAATATTGATTACAGTAAAAATATCTAATGGCTTCTAAATCTAACCTAATCTAATCAGCACAGCTGTCTGCTAGGGTGTTTTTTGTTTTTTTTTTTTTTTTTTTTTTGAGACAGGGTCTTGCTCTGTCACCCAGGCTGGAGTGTAGTTGGTGTAGTTGTATAATCACCACTCACTGTAGCCTTGACTTCCAGGGCTCCAGCAATGCTCTCACCTCAGCCTCCCTAGCAGATGGGACGACAGGCATGTGCTACCACGCTGGGTTAATTTTTGTTTGTTAGAGGTGGGGTTTTGCCATGTTGCCCAGGCTGGTGTTGAATTCCTGGGCTCAATCAACCCATCTGCCTCGATCTCCCAAATGTTGGATTTACAGGTGTGAGTCACTGTGCTGGGCCTCTCTGCCAAGTTCTAGACCACTATATACTAAGTGTCCACTGACAACTTCTAGTTTGAAGTCTCCCAGGGACTTCAAACTCAAAATGTATAAAATGCAACAAACTTTTAGCAACTTATCAACAGACTGAGAGATTCAGTATAGAGGCAAATACTTCTGGATCCCTGGTACCTAGCAAAAACTAAGTACTCAAAAAAGTGTGTATTGAAAAATAATAGAACACTCCCTCTAATCCATATATGTACAGCCACAATAAGTGAGGCTCAAAGTAGAAGAAAACAGAGGTAATACCAGTCTCGTATATGTAAAAAGGCTACAGGAGACACGGGGGTAGGGTGAGATGAAGGGAGAGAGGGAAAGGAGACCATCCTTTAACCCCGGAAAGAGCACAGGCAGGTGGCTGATTGTCCCTGAGTGGAAACCTGGGTCAGATGGAAGAAAAGAAAAAAGGAGTGGCACTTTTCCTTTTTATATTGAAACATGAGACTCAAACCTTAAATAACAATAGGATCTTATAAAAAAGTATATTGCTGCAAATTGGCTTTCTAGTGCATATTAAAACACTTTAAATACAATATTTTCCTTCTGGTAAAAATAATACATATTAAATGTAATGTGTTTACTTTTAAGACTCAGGATGAATAGAGGTTTGTTTTTTTTTTTTTCCAGTTTTCTTCCCACTTTGAAAAAAATTGATATAATTCACACATATCACAAAAGTCACCCTTTTATAGTAAATAATTCCGTGTTTTAAATATATTCAGCGTTGTGCAACCCTCAGCACTAATTCCAGAACACCCTCAAAATAAATCCTGTACCTAGTAAGAGTCACTCCCTATCGCCTCTGTTTCTATCTCTCAGCAACAACTGATTTACTTTCTGATTCGGTGGACTTGCCTATTACACCCATTTCATATAACTGGAATCATACAATGCATGTCTGTTTGTGTTTGACTTCATAATTTCAAAGTTGATCCATCTTGAGGCAGACCTTTTTATGTAACGTACTCTAAATTTTATGACAGTAATATTCCATTCCATTGCATAGACATGTCCTATTTTGATTATCCATTCACCAGCAAAAGGACACTTGGGTTGTCCTTTTGGCTATTATGAATAATATTATGAACATTCATGTACAGGTTTTTGTGAGAACATATGTTTTCTGATCTCTTGGGTATACAGGTAGGAGCAGAATTGCTGAGTCTTGTGGTGACTCTACATTTAACTTTTTGAAAAACTGTCAAACTATTTCCATCATTTAACATGTGTTGCAGTTTTCAGTATATAAGTCTTACACTTCTTTTGGTATATTTATTCCTACATATTTTATTATTTTTACTGCTACTGTAATTATAATCATTTTCTTAATTTCCTTTTCGGATTATTCACTGCTAATGCTTAGAAATACAACTGACCTTTGTACACTGATCTCATATCCTGCAACCTTACTGAACTTGCTAACGCTCTAATAAATGTCAGCCATGAGTGCCCCACCTCTTGTGTCTAATCCCCCCAAATGGCTACTCTAAACTTCAAGTCACCTCTTAGCACATGATCCTGACTCTGAATCTTCAGGCAGAAAGTCACAGCAACTTCCCCAATCACACTCTTTTTAATGTCCAACTTTCCAAAATATCTTATCTGTTATCTATTATTATCATCTGATATTTTATATATATACATATTTGGTGGATTCCTTAGGATTTTGAACACACAAGATGACTTCTGTTCCTAGTTTGCTGAGTATGGTTATCATAGAAGGGTGCTGAATTCTGTCAAATGCTTTTTCTGCAGCTACTGAAATGATCATGTGGTTTTTGTCCTTTCTTCTATTAATATGGTATATTTGTTGACTGGTCTTCACATAATGAAATAACCCTGCATTCTTGGCAATGTAAAAAACTTTGAAACAAAAAAGTTTTCTGAAAATTAAAAGCAATAATCAACCCACTGTTAATACCTTTGTATATATCACGCCAGTCCTTCATCTATGTATAATTTTACACAAAATGATGAAATTACTACATACTATTTGGTAGTCTGCATAATTCAATCTCTGTTGAAAATATGTCTCATTAATGGCTGCACAGCATACATAAAGATACAATATAACTCAACCATCTCCTCTGTTACATGTTAAGGTGGATGCTAATAACATGTTATTAAAAACATGAATATTCTTTTTTAAAACATAATGGTCTAAACACTGAATTATTAGGGCAAAAATTCTGATTTAAAAATGCTTCATGGAATTCCTAAATCAGAACTCAGAAAAAGTGTCCCATCACTAATTCACTTCAGTATGCTTGATAAGGCCCTTTTTACAACATTCTTGAAAACAGTAGGCACTACCCTTAACTATCTTGTTATAGTTATAGGTCTATCAATTTGTATTTGTTTGATTATAGCTGAGGTTCAAAATTTATTGTTACTTGTTGGCAATTTTGATATATGCTTTTTTGATATATGTAGAATTTTTTCTATAAAAATAAGCTCGCCTGTTTTTAATAGACTTGAAAAACTTCTCAACATTTTAACTTTTTTACCAGTATGTGGCAAAATCTTTTCTCCTTTTAGTTTTTGCTTACTTGATTTCATATTTTCATACTTTAGATTTAAATTCAAAAGATTTTCTCCTTCATGGTTTATTTGCTTTTATGTATAGGAATTCCTATTCCAATTTGAGATTTGATGAATATTCACCTGTTACGTCTTCATCAAGTTGCTTTATGTTTTTGTCCAATGTTTTTATCATCTGGAATATATTTCTACATGGTGCGTAACATGATTCTAAATTAATTTTATACTAGATTGTAAATCATGTGTCTAAACACAATTTACTGAATAATCTATTCCTCTTCACGGTTCTGAATGCAGCTGTGCCAACGTTATCACGTACATTCATACCTAAATTCTCTGCACTCTTACAGGTTGAGTACTCCTTATGTAAAATATTTAGGGCCAAAAATGTTTTAGATTTCAAATTTTGAAATATTTGTATTTATACTTAACTGATTGAACATCCCTAATTCAAAAATCCAAAATCCCTTTTTTTTCTTTTTTTCTGATAGAGTCTCACTCTGTCGCCCAAGGTGGAGTGCAGTGGCGGGATTTCAGCTCACTGCAGCCTCAGCCTCCCGGGTTCAAGCAATTCTCCTGCCTCAGCTTTCCCAAGTAGCTGAGATTACAGGGGTCAGCTACCACACCCAACTAATTTTTGCATTTTTAGTAAAGACAGGGTTTCACCGTGTTGGCCAGGCTGGTCATGATCTCCTGACCTCAAATGATCCACCCACCTCGGTCCAAAATACCTTTGAGTGTCATGTTGGTACTCAAAAAGTTTCAGATTTTGGAGCATTTCAAATTTCAGATTTTCAGATTAGGTATGCTCAACCTGTATTGTGTTCTGGCAATCTGCCTGTTTAGTGTTCCACCAGTACTACCCAAAAGAAAAAAATGAAGCATGAAGAAGAGGTACACAATATGGATAACCAACCTCAACTTTTTTAATATGATGGACATAAAAACATGAAAAAAACAAACTGAATAGAGTTTTAGAATATATGTTTAGGGCTTGATTAGACACAGTAGAGCTTTGCAGTTCTCCCAGATCTCCAAAGGGCTTCACATTCTTGCTAAGAGAAAAGAAGTAGGAGAAAGAGAACAGGAAAGCTAGATACAAGGCCAATTCCCTTCCCAAACCCCCTTAGTAACCAGTGGCTAGATGTGGTAGAAGTGCAGTTATGAAAATTCTACAGGCAATCGTGGACTCAAGAATTGTTTCTTTGATCAAGATGATGATGACGATAAGAGAAAAGGAGAAACAAGGCAGCTCAGGTTACTCAGAAGCATGTCTCCAATATAGAATCACATTAAAACATATGAACTATCCTTAAATAACAAGAATGAATAGAAATGATTGCAGTATATGAACTTGTCTTCACAGAGGCCAGGGAGATAACACGGTACAATTTTCCATAATTAGTTGTCTTACCTAGAGATGCATAGGAACCTGGATTCAGGGCACCTACACCTAACCGCCCGCTTCGCACAGACTGTCCTGCAGCGTGATGTGCCTTGGCACCAGCAGCAGCATTCACATCAATGTCACTTCGTGAACGCTGCAGGCTTCCTGGAAGGGAACTGGCTTTGCTGCTGCCAGCTGATACTATGAAAGACAAAGCAAAGGTAAGCTATATTATTTAAATCACTGAAAACATGAAAATTATACAAACCTGGCAATTATGAGCTAATCTGATGACAAATGGGCAACAAAAAGGCCGTGGTCAAATAGACAGAACGATCAAGTATTTAAAGTCAGAATGCCTCAGTTTCAATCACAACTAAGTCTTCAGCAATTTTCTCAATATTTTTCTACCTTGTTTCCTCTCCCATAAAATGGGAAAAATGGTGACATTCTGACCGTAAAATTCACAGGACTGTTTTGTATATGAAGAGATGATGTTTAGAACTGATTTACGAAAAGGAAGTACTGTACAAGATGAATAGATGGCAGCAGTATTATTTTTTACTATGAGAAAAATACAAGAAAAACTAGTCCAGGAGTAGAGATATTCAGAAATTAATGGAGGTTCTGCCACTCCATGGCAATGCAAATTAAGTCATTCAATTTCTGGTCTTTAGTCTTTCAGTTTTTAATTTTTATTTATTTTTATTTATTTTTTTTGAGACAGAGTCTCACTGTCACCCAGCCTGGAGTTCAGTGGCGTGATCTCAATTCACTGCAACCTCTGCTTCCTGGGTTCAAGCGATTCTCCTGCCTCAGCCTCCCAAGGAGCTGGGATTATGGGTGTGCGCCACCATACTCAGCTAATTTTTGTATTTTTAGTAGATACGGGGTTTCCCCATGTTGGCCAGGCTGGTCAGGAGTTTTGTAAACTGTGAGTCATGACCTATTAGTAGGTTGTGAAATCAACTGAGTGCGCCATGAGAAGCATTATAAAGAAATGTAACAGAATGAAATGGAATGTAAAACAGAGGGCATCACAAGTAAGAATAAGTACTGCTTCCCCGAACTTCGGGTTATACATGTATACATATACAGGTACAGTGCATATGTGTGGTACTGGGTTACCATGTAAAATGATCTTCTCACTAAAGAGCACAGCAAAAGAGTTTGAAGACTACTGTTTTAAAGATAAAATAGGCTATAACTCTCAAAGAGAAAATTACCTCTTCCAGCCACAGTTGATGGATTTGCTGTAGACCATTTGGATGAAAAAGGGCGACTGCAAGGTGTAAGAAATGCTTTTAGTAGGAAGACAATTTAACATTCCTCTGATAAAAACCAATAAAATACTACTGAATTTTGTGGAAAGTTGAGAAGTACTTCTTTTCTTCTTCTTATTATTTTTTTTTGGAGACAGAGTCTTGCTCTGTTACCCAGGCTAGAGTGTAGTGCCACAATCATGGCTCACCGCAGCCTTGACCACCCAAACTCAAGTGATCCTCCCACCTCAATCTCTCAAGTTAACTGGGACTACAGGTGCATGGTACCAAGTGTGCCTAATTTTTAAATTTTTGATAGGGATTGGGTTTCCCTATGTTTCCCAGGCTGGTCTCAAACTCCTGGGCTCAAGTGTTATCCTCCTACCTCAGCCTCCCAAAGTGCTGAATTTATACGTGTGAGCCATGGTGCCTAGCTGGTACTTCTAATTTTAACTTTCCTTTTACAAGTCACTTCAGAGCAGTTCCTCCAAATTATCACTTATCAATGGTGTCACAATTAGCTATGAAGCAAAAATAAAATAACTGGCAATGAATATCGACTGTAAGCCCTACAGAGATAGGGATCAGTTGCCTTTGTTCACTCTGCTCCTCAACACACATCATAATAACCACCAAAGAGGACTCGATAACAGTACTATTATCATTCACTTGTATCCTAAGATATTTTACTTAGAAGAAATGGGTAGTGTTATCACTAGCACATAGGAAACTCAACACAACCAAAGTCTCTCTCACCTAAGTTGTCAGGGGTTATGTCTGTGTAATGTTTAAGATAACTATATTATTTGTATAACTATCTCCTAAAAGTTTTATTCTCTTAGATTGAGGCAGATCACTTCAAGGTTCACAGAATCTAAAGTTGTTTATGTTTTAAAATGTTATAATAGAGCAATATAAAATATCTTGCTTTAGATCCTTTGTCCTCAAAGTATGGTCCATGAACAAACATCATTTAGCATCACCTAGGAGCTTGCAAAAAAATGAAAAATCTCAGACCCCAACCCCAAAATTATTGAATCAGATTCTAGATTATAACAAGATCTTCAGGTGATTCAGATATAAAGTCTGAGCATAGTTAATAAAAAAAGAACAAAAGCAACAAAGACAGCTCATTTCAGATGAGGAATTTATCCCAAATTTAAATAGAAGTTTAAACAGAAATTTAAATAAGTTTAGATAGGTCATTATTCCTACAATAATTATTTTTGAAATCAGATCATATCTGCTTTTAATCTGAAAAACCTGTAAGAAATTAAACTGTAGTACAGTATTTGCATGACCCAGTGAGTGCCTGCTTAAATTCTTTAAGCACCCTAGGTGCCTCACTTGCCTCACCCTGGTCCCCCAGTCCTCCATCCGAGTTGCCAAGGCAACCAGCAATCTTTGTAGTGGTCAAGATCCCCAAAAGAAAAGAATTACAAAGAGGTAAGCTGACATTCTCTATTTTTGTTTTTTGAGAAAGAGCCTTGCTCTGTTGCCCAGGCTGGAGTGCAGTGGCACGATCTCAGCTCCCTGCATCCTCCGCCTCCCAGGTTCAAGAGAGTCTCTTGCCTCAGCCTCCTGAGTAGCTGGGATTATAGGCACCTGCCACTGTACCCGGCTAATTTTTGTATTTTTAATAGAAGTGGGGTTTCACCATGTTGGCCAGGCTGGTCTCGAACTCCTGACCTCAGGTGATCTGCCCACCCTGGCCTCCCAAAGTTCTGGGATTACAGGCATGAGCCACCGTGCCCAGTCTAAGCTGACATTCTCTGAGCTGCTCATCCCTGGGGAAATCTGCAGATACATGGAGCAGGGCAAGAGCTCACAAAGATGGACAGGGCCAGTGCTAGGAAGTGGAGAAGATATCGGAAATTTTAGCAATCTCATAGGGCTAGAGAGACAAAAAACCGGGTTATGGCTGCCGAAGCAGCAAGGATTTGAGGTAGCCGACATCATGATGAGAATGGAGTTACAGAGAACTAAGTCAGATACTAGATCATGTTGTCCCTTGAGGGATTTCCAGAATTTTTAAGCTGTGCCAGAGGTTAGAAGAAAAGCAGTAGAGTTTTTTTTACCAGTCACAAAGTGTTGCACAAGAATTCTCAAGATAACTTCTCAATCTCCATTATAATTCCTTCATTAAATGGGCTATTTATTGTTAAGTACTATTTTTGCAGTATTAAAAAAAAATGTAGTGCTTTCCAAGCTTTCACAGACATGAATATATAGAAGCAAATGTGAATCTAGAATTCTTTACCCAAAGAGAAGGAGTTATGCTGGCAAGTAATCCAACCCTTGAAACAACAGACCAAAATCAATAAGCATATTTGAGTTACCATTCTTTCAAGGCTTTACGTGAAAGCAAACAGACAGACATTCAAGTATCCAAATTAAGAAAGTTTAGGGAGTTGAGGAGAGGAAGAGACTAGTAATCATTTACATGATCTTACTTAAGACTTTCCTGTGAGCTAGATGAGGACCTGTCTGATTGTGGAAGAGATGCTACACTGCCAGAACTCTTTAAGTAAGTTTGAAGACTCTTCTGATAAGATGGTTCAAGGGAATTATATAATGTTTCAGCTTCACCAGGAAAGTGGTTTCTAAGACCCATATATGTCCTAAAAAAAAAAAAAAAAGAAAAGCAGATGAAATAATAGCTTTACATAATTAGACATTAACAGTAAAATGTGTACATTCAAGAAGGATGAAGATAAGCCCACTGGTTTTCAACATTATCTGCTCTGTGTCAGGTGAACACTTTCTAAATTTAACAAGTTCCCGTGGAAAGACTGAAGGCTTTTGAGAAAAGCAGATCTTGGTTCAAAACCTGTTGTGCCACTTAGGGTTTGTGTGGCCTTGGGTAAGCCCCTAAGTGTCTAAATTTCAGTTGCCATCTATGGAGATAACACTATCTTTGGAGGATCATTCTAAGGATTAGAAAATAATATACAACAAGTACCTCATACAATATCCGGTACAAAATACAAACCTGATAAATTATATTTCTTTTTATTCATGATGAGAGTGAATAGGTTATGATTAAAAAAAGAATACTAATGATTACATATCAGTGGCAATATGTAGCAGGCTATTAGATGTCTAGTACAGATTTAATGGAGAAAAAACAATCTTAATTTTACTGGAGAGCTAGTCAAGGAAAATACTCACTTAGGCACTTCTGATATTTTCATTCTCCCAATACATTTTGTTAAAAAAAAAGAAAAAAAGATTAAACTGTCACAAAAATATACTACACCAACTTACTTTCTTGCCTCCACTCTGGCTTCAGCATCAGCATCATGAATTCCCTTTTTAATAGTTTCAACCAAGACGGCTGCATGTCTATAAAATAAATACATCTTTAGAGTTATGATAAAGCTGCATGTTTCACCACAAATGATACTTACTGCCTATATGCTACATATTAATCACAAAGAGGGTAGGTGAGGTAAATAAAAATAAATTAATTAGTACACAATAATAAACCTAAGACCATAAGATTTTCTAATTATCTGGCCCATATGTTTTATTCATGTATGGTTTCCTTCTAACAATCCAATCACTATAAATCAAAAAGTAATTATTTTATATGGAATTCAGATAGTGTATATAGTACCTAAATTTTTAACTTTTAATAAATTATAGAAAAAGGAATCTTCTGTGTGGCTCCTCACTAATCCACTATTGTAGAAATTATTTGCTAAGTGTGATCAGTTGCAATCTGACCAAGTTTGAATAATAGCTGTCACAAAAAAACTTGAAATTTTATTATGCCTACATTAAATAACAAATTCAATTTTTTAAAAACGAGCTTTAAGAAGTCAAGAATTTTCAAGAAAATGCAGAATTAGCGCTGTATCTCCCAAGCTTCAAACTTGAAACTAATGAGAAATACAGCCATGCAAATAGCCAGTAACCAATCAGTTGCCCACATTTTCCTCTCCTTCATCTCAGAGTTACATTAGACATTGCCCAGTACATACCTGACCAATGACATCTAACAGCTGGTGTGGAGAAACTTCCCCAAAAATATCTTTTAAAAATCTCTTTCCTCTGAAAGGAAGCTCCTCCCATCTTAAATCATTCATTACATGATTGACTGCACCTCAGGAAACTTATATGACTAGAGATACATTTTTAAACTTTTGCCCAACTCAACTTGGAGTATCCTATATAATCCATTCTATTTGAGAAACCCTCATCCATTCCACAAAGAAGAAAAACATACAATTCATAGCTCTTATGATTAAGAGGGGTACAATATCACCACAGCTTTAAAGGAAAACCAGTACAAATAACCTTTGAAGCAAAATGAGAAGTAATGTAAAACCAATACCATCAACTTTTAAAGAACTAGTGACAATGGGGAGGGAAGCTGGAGGAAGGAACAGGCAACGCATACCTTTCCAATGAATGAGTCTGCCACTCCTGTAACAATAAATCTAAAAATTCAAATGAACGTCTGAAAAATAAAAGTTAAATGATAACTAAATGTTGTATTGAGGAATACATTAACACTTTTCTTTCTTTTATACTACTACACATTGCCCCCGAAATTTAAGCATAAGACAGGATTTTTAGATATCTTGTTTTGTTTTGTTTTGTTTCAGACGGAGTTTCGCTCTTGTTGACCAGGCTAAAGTACAAAGTGCCATCTCAGCTCACCACAACCTCTGCCTCCCGCCGGGTTCAATCAATTCTCATGCCCCAGCCTCCCAAGTAGATGCAATTATTGCTATGCTAAACAGCTCAAAAGGTTTTAAGAGTTCCTCATAATTTTAACTTAAAATGTTTGTCAAATATAAAACTTAAGGCTGGGCACGATGGTTCACATCTGTAATCTCAGCACTTTGGAAGGCTGAGGCGGGTGGACCACTTGGGGCCAGGAGTTCGAGACCACCCTGGCCAACATGGTGAAACCCTGTCTCTATTAAAA
>NW_016107336.1:9310797-9316837 GCF_001604975.1 Cebus imitator
TTTCACTTATTAATTTAAAAATATTTATTAAATATCTATACACATTGAAGATATACAGTGGTGATTAAGAAAGGCACAGCAATCTGGATCTTTCATTTTTATACTGTTTCCTTAAATATGTATATATATGACTTTACATAAAGTTTGTGTACATTTTCTCCTAAGTCCTCTATTTCTCAGTTTCTTCAACTGTGTCATACTTGAGCTCCTCTCCTTCCTTGGTATTTGATGACAGAGCTCTGTTCTGTATTTCTTCTTTTATTAACATTTTTCCCTCCACTTTCCTTTAAACAGATGCTCACCTGGTTGGTGCCAATATTAGCCCACTTATCTTTTTATGGTCTTTCTACTGGGGCAACATCATCTGTACCCTTAGTTCTGCCTATGAGATAATAATTATCACATCCAGTCCTACATCTCCAGCATTGGTCTGTCACTTCAGCAGTTAAATCAAAGTTCAAACTAGTTTATGGATATCTCCACATAGGCAGTGAATGCCAACTCAAACACTACATAGAAAACAATGAATTAATTCCTACCCTTTCAAATCTTCTCTTATAGCTCATGAATTACAGATTAGGAAATGAGAAATGGAGAGGTTAAATTAACTTGCTCAAAGCGATAGAGCTAGGACCTAAACCCTAGCATTCTGACTCCAGAGCTCACAGTATGAAGCACTTGACACCACCCTCCTCATCTATATCCAATTATCAAGTCCATTTCTACACACGAAATATTTTTGAATTTGTTAATTAAATAAAACCACCTTCAATCAATTATCAACACAGTTCAACACAGTTCTAGTCCAGACTCTGCCTCTCTTTTCTATGAATTATAACAGCTCCTACCTAATTAAACAATGCTTTTCATTGTTTCTTTTCAATCACTTTCATAGCTGGAGTAAAAACTAGGCTTGGACATCACCTCCTCATTAAAAATCTACAACTGTCAAAGATGCCTACTATCTATGAAATAATGTCAAAATTCCTCCTCATAACATTCAAAGCCCTCCACACTATGACCTCAGCTACTCTCCAGCCCTCAACCAGCCTCTTTTCCCATTGAAGCCTTCCACTTATCATATGTTCTAGCCTCAGAGGACTATCTGATGGCTCTGCAACATATGGCATAGCTTTATATTTCTGCTTAGGTTGTACTCCACTCATTCTCCCTATAGTTAAAGGATTGCTCCCCATTTTTAAGGCAATTCTATAATATGTTTTCTGATTTTGTCTTCTGTCACATTCTTATTTCTCCAATTACTATTTTCCTCAATTTAAGACAGGGGTTGGTTAACCTGTTCTGTAAAGGGTTGGACAGTAAATATTTTAAGCTTTGTGGACCACATACAGTTTCTGTCTCATATTCTTCCCCCCACAACCTGGCATTTTTTTAACCACCCTTTAAAAATGCAAAAAACACCCTTAGTATGTAGGCTGTACAAAACCAGACTGTTGGCCACATTTTACCTGCAAGCTATTGTTTGCTGACCCCTGACACAAGATATATGACTGAACAACAATTATCAAAACTCTGAACCACTTAAAATAACAATGTCTTATTCAGCTTCTTCCTAACAAAGTATTTAATATATTTATGTAATTTAAAAAGGTAGAATTCTTTATAAACATCAAGTATACAAATCTTGTTTCTCCTGTCTTTCTTATTGTTGGTTACAGTGGTGTGGAAAGTTGTCAGAATCAAAATGAAGTCACTTGTGTTAAAACACACACACACACACACACACAGACACAGACAGACAAACAGAGCTGAGGAAGGCCAGTAAGGGAGCGCTCTCATACATAAATGACTGATAACAACAGCTATCACCAAAGACTCCAAAAAAACACAACCTTCCACAAAGGCTATTGCAACCTTACCAAAAAAAAAAAAAAAAAACTTTTGCAAGGACATCTACCCAGCAATCGCCTGTCCAACCTCAACTTGGCTTCACCCTTCTTACTGATCCTTGTAACCCAGGATAAGTATCTCAAAACAATTATGTAAGCCTCCTCATCTTTCCTTTAAAAACCTTTGTTTTTCTTTATCTCCCTGAATATGCACATAGTTTACTGTTTTACGCATATTAACAGTGCGATGCTCATTCCTCCATAAATACTAATATCATTTTCTTTCAAAGGGCGTCTCTGATATTTAGGTTGACAGGTATGATGTGAAAAATTGTAGAAACAGGAGAGACACAGAGACAGAGATAGACACTAATTGAGAGACCTGATAGGGCTATTTACTTTGTTCCAAACACCAGGTTATATTCTACTAATGTGTATCTCATTTAATCCTTATGTTCTATGGGGTTGACATTATTAGCTCTACTAACCTATGCAGGGACTAAGATTCACAGCAGTTAAATAATTGCCTAAGGTAGAATTGTCAGTGGCAGTGGAAGGACTCTAGCCCAGACCTGACTCTTTACTCCTTGTTCTCTGAAAACCAAGGCAACCAGCAGCCCAAATAAACCAAAGCTTAATAAGATAAAACTGAGAAAAGTGGGTGCTCATAATAATCACTTCATCCCTTCTCCCTTACATGAAATATGATTTTTTTAAAAAACCACTTTTTAATGATTTTCTGGAAGGCAAGAAATTAATGACCAATTCTTGCACCAGACCAAGAATTAAACAATGCAGTATGAGAGCTACATCAAAATAATAATAATAATAATAATTAAAAAATTTAAACTTACCTCCTCACAGGAACTGATTTTGATGTGCAATTGCTTGTTATTAAAGGTATAAGTCTGGGTACATGAGTATGCTGAAAAAGATGTTTTAGAAAAGGTTGAAAATACTACGCACTTCACGCAGTCCTTTCTTCTATTTGCCTTACATTCAAGTATTTAGTTATGTTGCAAGAAGACAAAAAGACCAGAAAAGAAAGAAATCAAGATCAGTCTTGAAAAGTTTTCCCGAATTAAAGTAACAGTAATGATGATACAGTTTCAAAAGGACAGGTGTGGATGTAATATTACATAACAAAGAAAAGTTAACTGTGTAACTTCAAAGAAGTGTTGGACAATATAGTTTTGGGGGAGAGGGAGTACTAAGGCAGCCAAATTTTCTGAAGTATCATGGCTATTGCTGGTAAAAAATTGTAATTACAATGTCATCAAAGCAGGTAGTTAAGTGAATCTATATCCCTAACTTCTGGGAATGGACTATGAAATGGTGATTTTAATAGAACTTTCACTTTATTCTGGCTGAATCATATCTCTCTAGAATTCAAGTAGAAGTTCAATACACATAATCTTCTGATTTCTATTAGTAATTATTATGCTCTTCTTTAGTGAAACAAACACTAAAAAGTTTATAATAGACATTAACATAAGCATATATTTAATTCCTTAAATTTCCTGTATTCCTTCTGAGCTAATGGTACAGGCTGGGTTTTCTAGGAAGCAGGCTATGAGATGGAGTTTAGCATGCAGGATATTTGTTAGGAAATGCCCTTGAAAGACAAATATCACATGTTCTCACTCATTGGGGAGATAAACAAAGGTGGACCTCATGAAGATAGAAAGTAGGCTAGTCATGATCAGAGGCTAGAAGGAACAGTGGGGAGTGCAGGATGAAAAGAGGTTAATAGGTATAGAGTTAGAACAAATAAGATATAGTGTTCAATAGATCAGTAGGGTGACTATGGTTAACAACAATCTATTGTACATTCAAAATAGCTAAAAGGGAATAATCAGTATAAAGAAAAGTATTTAAGGTAATGAATTCCTAATTACCCTAATTTGACCTTTAAACATATGAATGCATTAAAATATCACATGTACTCCCAAAATATGTACATCTATTATATATTAATTTTTTGTAAGTGCCCTTGGGATTAGCACCTGTGGAAGTGAGAAGAAGGAAGCAGAAGTGGAGTGAGCAGAGGAAGAAATGGAACTTTGATGCAACCCAAAGTTATCTTTGCCCAAAGCCATTAGAAAGCTCTAGAACTGAAATGCTCCCACGGAAAACTCTTGAATTGGTCCTACATGGCCAAACCTTTACACTTCCACATCCATCAGCCATTGGCTATGGGTAATACTGGGAAGGGCAAGCCCTTGGGAAAGGCAGCTCTCTAGCTGAAATAATCCTTTAAGAGACTGGCAGCTAAAGGCTGTCTACTAACAGTTCTCCTGTCATTGGAGAAGTAAGTTTTTCATTGAAGGATATGGCACAACAGTGTTTGCCACAGCTACCTCAACCAAAATAAAAGGAAAAACCTTTTTTCAGCTACTACAGAGAGAAACCATTTACAGACTTGAAGCTGTTGAAGATGAGAATAATGCAAGAAAGTGTGCTGACATGCCTGTTAGTCAACTGTTCAATTCAGCATGGAAGGACTCTGTGGACCTGCTCCCAACAGTATCCACAAGAGCCCATTTCCCAAACATTACTGTGGGGGTAAAGCCCATGGAGATCCCCTAGACACAGCTATAAAGGAGGTCTTACTTACCACACTCCTCCTCTTTCTTTTCTAACCTCCCAAAAATCCTAATGCTGGGTTAACCACATCTACGACAGTGGCAAGGACGGGGAGATAAACTGACCTAACGATTGCTACATCATATTCAGGGGGAACTGTACCAAAGGAAAGTAAAAAATTACCTCAATTACTGAAAAAGCATTTAATCAAACACTAAGTCAGAAAGATTTACACTTTATTAATACAAGCTGACAATGGGGAAAAAATTAAATAGAGAATTAGAAATTAAGTAGAGCAATCTAAGGAAGCAGACCCTTAGGAAATAAAACAAAGAAAAACTGTAGGTAACATTTAAAACTCATTGTATTATTGGTGAGATGACAGGCTAGTATAATAACATAAAAAAGTTCGTGAAAAATGAGCAATTTGAAAACAAAGCATAAAGAGTAAAGCTTGAGAATCACAAAATGGGTACTTTCAAACAAGTAGAATTTAAAGAAATTTTTCCTGAGAATACACACAGATGTAAGACAAAGAGACAAAAAGTTACTCAAAAAATGATAAATGACATCGAGGATTTCAGAATTTGTGTAACAAAAGTAAGAACAGGAAAAGATCTGAGCAAATAAGACAGAAGTACTAAATAAAGAAAAGATTCATAAAAACTAACATAAATTTAAGATACACCCATTTCAGTCAAAAATCCTTGTCTACTGTTTAAGAATAGTATTAGTAAAAGACAATTAACTCCTAGACCTGCTGTGAAGAAACTCTTCACACAAAGGGACTACTTATAAAACTTCCTAAAGGTTGGTTGTTGGTGGTGGTGGTGGTGGTTTTGCTATAAAATAATCAAATAGTCTCATTTTTAGAGACAACAATAAAAAGTTAAGAAAACAGGCCAGATGTGATGGCTCATGCCTATAATCCCAGCACTTTGGAAGGCCGAAGCAGGAGGACTGCCTCACCTTCCCAAAGTGCTGGGATTAAAGGCGTGCAGCATGAGCCAGGAGGTCAGAAGTTCAAGACCAATCTGACCAACATAGTGAAACCTCACCTCTACTCAAAATACAAAAAGTAGCCAGGCGTGGTGACAGGTGCCTGAAATCCCAGCTACTTGAGAGACTGAGGCAGAAGAACAGCTTGAACCTGGGAGGCAGAGATTGCAGTGAGGGGAAATGGCGTCACTGAATTCCAGCCTGCATGACAGTGCAAGACTGCATCTCAACACCACCATCAACAAAAAGCAATTGTGAAAGAAAAGGAAAGTGAACCTGAAGTTCAACAGTCAAATTTTCAGTTCACATATTTTGAACTGGCAAGGAAGAGTCAATTCAAAAGATAAACACATATATATTGAAAAGTGAGAAAACACTAAAGCAAAACAAGAATGACCCAGAATCAATTTTTAAAAAGGAAGTGAGAGTATACCAATAAACAATGGGTCAGAAATAAAAGCAGTAAAAAAAAACCAGTTAATTACAATTGCTAAAAATAAAAATATCTTTGTTAAATTTAATTCAATGGGTAAGGGACAAAATGACATCAATGAAATAAAATGTATATGTATACTTTTTAAAAGGAACATAAAGATTTTATTCTT
>NW_016107336.1:9316852-9375661 GCF_001604975.1 Cebus imitator
AAAAAGCACAATGAACAGAAAAAAAATTATAAGATAGAAAAAAATACTATTTCAAGATGATAATAGTAAAAAACGTTGACCATACATAAAGTACATATATCAAGAACTGTCAGAAAAATGAAATTGACAAGAATCAGAATTTGTCACATAAAGTTTTTTTAATGAGACCATAAAAAACTTGAATAATATAAATAAAACATAAGCTAGATTCAGTGATGAGCAAAGTACTCAATTCTCTGCCAAAGAATTCTATATTTGTAAATGCTAATAGACTACCTATATAAACTGATGATATGCTAGAACACAAAAATTCAAGGCATTCACCAAAAAATAAATCATACAACCAAATTCCCTGATCAGAATGTCATGAAATTAGAAAATAATGACAATAAGAACAAAAGCACCATCTAAAAATGAAAACAATATTATTATACAATTCAAAGTTGAAATGGAAATTACAAATGATTGAAAACACAAATTAAAGAGAATGTGGTAAATTTAAATCATTGAGATGCTGCCAAAGTCAAACTCAGAAAAACACCCAAAGCCTTATAAAAAAACAAAAAAAGAAAAAAAAAAAAAAAAAAAAAAAAAAAAAAAAAAAAAAAAAGAAAAAATAAAAAAAAAAAAAAAAAAATAGCGAAACTAAAAAATCAGAAAAATTAAATAATCTTACTAGAGTCAATAAAATTATAAGTTGAAGTTTATAAAGAACCCAAAATAATGCTTCTGCCAAGTATATATAAAAGAATGTATAACATTCTAATTAGAAAAAGTCAGCTGGATACAGTAGCTCACACTTGTAATCCCAGACACTTGGGAGGCTGAGGCGAGAGGAATGCCAACATTTCGAACTAAAGATTCAAGATGCCCAGAGTCTAAAATGTTGGAAATGTTACTAGATAATCTAAAGGCCATTAAACTCTAATAGCATAACAATATATTAACAAAATATGTAAAACTGGAAAAAAATTCACAGAATACTTATTCATTTAAATGAATGCCAAAATCTTACTAAGTATTAACCAACTGAATCTAGCAGTATCTTAATGCACAACGGCCAAGCAGAATTTAGTTCCTGAATGTATAATGGATAATGAAAAAACAACAATAGTCATTTATATATTTTTGTTTTTTTATTATTTTTTTTAAAGATGGGGTTTCACCATATTGGTCAGGCTGGTCTCAAACTTCTGACCTCAGGTGATCCGCCCGCCTCAGCCTCCCAAGGTGCTGGGGTTGCAGACGTGAGCCACTGCGCCCGGCAACAGGAGTCATTTATAAAGATATTAAAGGGTTACCTGATAAAATTCAACATCTATTTCCAATCAAGATTTAGCAAAATGTGAATAGTAGAAAATTTCCAAAATCTAATATACTATACTCATAGAAATCCATTAAAAAAATCATATTTAAAGTTAAATATGATGCCACCCAACTCAGGGATAAAACAATGATTTCAATAATTCCCACTATACTTCCTAACGTTGTTACAAAAGTTCTGAATTAAGGTTGTCTACAATCTTTAGAAAAAGAAGGAAAAGAAAAGAANACAGGAGTGGAGAAAGAGATGGGAAGGAGAGGATGGGGAGGGGAGACTGTGCAGGAGGAGTGAGTAAGGGGAAGGAGGAGGAGGTCGTAAGGGGAAGGAAGGAGAGAGGGGAGGGGAGGGGAGGGGAGGGGAGAAAGCAAGCAAGCAAGCTAAAACGAGGGAAAAAAGGATCATTTTTGAAGACTTTAAGTAAGCATTTTTAATTTTATTGGTGAAAAAGAACATTTCCTGGTAAGGCAGTATTAGGAATAAACTTAATTTTTTTAACAGGAAAGGAGAAACTGATCAAAGAAACTGAAATACATTTAAGAAACAGACTTAACATATTTATGGAAATGTATTACATGAAAATGGCAGCATTTCAAGAAAAGGCTACATTGTAATTCACCACATGCTACTGGGTCAATTGGTTTTGTATTGGGGGAAATATCACGTTAGAAATTGCATTTCACACGAAAATAAAATCCAGTTAGATCTAAACCTAAGAAAAAAAAATCACAGAAGTTCTAAATGATTGAATATTTTTGTGTTACTGTGAAATGGGAAAGGTAATGTTTTAACTATAATAAAACCCACAAAATGAACAAGTCTCAATACACAAAAATGTAAAATTCTGAAATATAACAAAAGAGCTTATATATTACTTGAAGAAATGTCAGACTGTAGAAAATACCACAACACATACAACACAGAATTAATATCCTTATGATATATAAAAAGATCTTAGAAACAAGTGAGAAAAAATGTACAGAGTATACACTGACAACCCATAGAATTATGGAAGGAAAAAAATAGCTAACATCCCTAATAATGCAGGAAATGCAAAGTAAAATATGAAATAATGCTTATTAAATCATAAAACCTTAAAGATACTGATAAAAGATAATATTGGTAAAGGGATGGAGAAAAAGGACTACAGGAAGAAGACTGCAGGAATGAGACTAGTGAGAATAATGGATAATTTTTTTTTTGAGACAGAGTTTCACTGTTGTTGCCCAGGCTGGAGCGCAATGGTACAATCTTGGCTCACAGCAACCTCCACCTCCCCGGTTCAAGCGATTCTCCTGCCTCAGTCTCCCGAGTAGCAGGGGATTGATTACAGGCATGTGTCACCACACCTGGCTAATTATGTATTTTTAGTAGAGACAGGGTTTCTCCATGTTGGTTAGGCTGATCTCGAATTCCTGACCTCAGATGATCCGTCTGCTTTGGCCTCCCAAAGTGCTGGGATTACAGGCGTGAACCACTGCACCTGGCCTGGTGAGGATAATTTGATGCTACATCCTTAAAAGAAAACTAATTTAGACATTAAAAAGAATTACAAATATGGATAAGGAGAGCTGCCCAAGCACGTGAAGTTTAAAAAAGAAGCTAGGCTGGACGCGATGGCTCACACCTGTAATCCCAGCACTTTAGGAGGCTGAGGCAGGTGGATCACTTGAGGCCAGGAATTCGAGACCAGCCCGGGCCAACATGGTGAAATCTTGTCTCTACTAAAAATACAAAAAATTTGCTGGGCATTGTGGCGGATGCCTCTAGTCCCAGCTACTCAGCAGGCTGAGGGGGGAAAAGTGCTAGAACCTGGAGGCAGGGTTGCAGTGCACTGAGTTTACTCCACTGCCCTCCTGTCTGACTGAAAGATAAGACCCCATCTCAAAATAAATAAATAAATAAATAATAAATAAATAAAGTTAAAGAATATATTATATATATTTACTTTTTCTATATGTATAGCAAATACATTTATATAGGCACAGAATAGAAGTTTAGAAAAGTACACATTAAATGGCTAGAGTGATTAGTAACAAAGGAATAGAATTGAAGGGGAGAGATTTGCTTTTTCAAATCTGTTCTTTCAGGCATCCTCAAGATACGAAGAGAAATACAGTCATGCCTCAATTAATGATGAGGATACACTCTGAGAAATCCATTAGGCAATTTCATCATAGTATGAGCATCATAGAATGTACTTGCATAGACCTATATTGGTATAGCCTACTCTACACCTAGGCTGTATGTTATACCCTATTGCTCCTAGGCTACAAACCTGTACAGCATATAGCTAAGAGTAAGAGTAACACAATGTTAAGTATTGTATTTCTGAACATATCCAAAAGTAGTAAAGCTACAGTAAAAATACAGTATAATCTTACGGGACCACTGTTGTATACGCAACCCATCAATGACTGAAACTTTCTGAGGTGGCACATGACTATAAAAAATTTGCCTTTTATTATTTTCTGTAATATTTGTGACTATACACACGTAACTATATACACATATATGTACTCATACGTACATGCATGTATATATTATATTCCATATACAAACATGTTACTTTGCAATGCTCTGGTTCTATAATGACCATCTATGGCTTTTACTTTCAGAAGAATGATTCAAAAATAATTTGCCTTTGGGGATCAAAAAGAAATCCAATGACTTATTTAGGTGCATTGAGAGACAGGGGTGGGGTGGGGTGGGGAAAGGAGAGAAAAAGGAGGAAGAACAAAGAAAAAGTGGGGGGGGGGAAGTGGGGAGAAGGCAGCAGTGGAAAAGGAGAGAGTAAACCTACCCGAATGATAAATCTGATTGCTGCACATCCAGAAGTTGCCATGACTTTTGCACTATTGGGGACCAGATTAAAAAGTGTAGGTACAATGGCTTCAGCGCCATGATCAAACTTGTTTCCCAAAACTGTTGAAAGGTGGCTACAAAGGAAGATGAAAAGTATTTTTTAATAGTTTAACATTAAGTACAGATAGAACCATATAATTTTAAATATGATTTTACTGAATTAGCTTAGGAATTTTTATTTCAATCAGTTGTAACTGCAGTAAAACAGACGAGAGAAAGGGACACCTAGATACTACATATTCCCTTTTTCCCCTATCTTTTAACTGGCTAGTCCAAGTTGAAGTCTGGCATTTTCTCATCTGTTTGCAATAGCACTTGAAGAAGCCATTTGATTTCAGAATTTATTAACTCTAAGGGCACATCAGATGAAATAATCAGCTCTGATGGTTCTGACTTTTGGTCTTTATCCATGAGATATTTCCATTTTGATGATCCATTATCAATCCCAAATTCAACATATTTTTACAAACAAATTCAAAATCTTAAATCAATGCTCCTCAAAATGTTCTCCATTTCTATTAACAGTATCACCCCTTTTTAGTCATAAATACTCCCTAACTTCTTTAGAGTAGGATTTCCAAATCTGCAGTCAAAAATACAACTCTACCGTATTTTAGTTGGGTAATCTTTAGGACATCTGACTTCTCTTTCCAATTGTGTAGTTTAACAACTAAATTAGCCTTTAATTGTATGATTTTAGTTAAAACACTTAGGAAGGATATTGTAATCACTCAAAGTGCTGACAATGCTTGCAATACTGGTTAATTTCTATATGTTTATAACTTATTGAAAATATATGGCTGGGATAGAGTTAGCTCCAATAATTCAGGTTCTTGATTCAAAGAGGTCAGATTCAGACCTATTTTCTAGTGCTATTATGTTAGTTTTCCAATGTCTGAACTCACAGGCAAAAAGGAACCTCAAATTGAAAAGCAAGGAGGTGTGGATATGTTTGGATGTTGTCTTCCTTTAAAGGGCATGAGTTTTACTCTGGTAGGCAGGTAATGTGCTTGGGAATCAGCTTGATCTTTACAAGCTTGTTGGGAGAGGCAGAGTCTAGAGTTGCCTTACTTTAGAGCTGGTTTAGTACTATTCCTATGCAATGGCCTTTCTGGGGTTTCTACTGACTGCCTTGGGTGATCACCAGGGTTTTTCCATTCTGGTTGGTCAGATCTTAAACCTCTCCTATGAGCTCTGGGAACTGTTTATCCTACAGCTCCCAAGCATTAGTTTCTTTCCTTCCTCAGGGAGTTGTAACTTTCATATGGACAGGTTAGTGTGCAATCTAGACTTATGGGTTCCCATATACAGATCTCTGCAGCTCTTTGTGTTTGTGTGTATGTGAATCTCCCCTCTTCTCTCCAGTATTCTGCACTGACAATTTTGACCACGTCAGCCTCTGAAACTGTAATATTTGTTTCCTCACCTCGGTGAGATTGATTGCTTTGCTTAGGTTCCCCCTTCCTTCCCCATAGTGCCTCCAGGTCAAAACTTACACTGTTCAACATTATTTGTATCTTTTAAGAATTCCATTCCTGCCCTGTCTGCTGTCTAGTATCTAGAAACAGATGTTTTACATATATTGTCCAGTATTCTGCAAGAGAGCTAGTCATATTGTAAGTGTATGGATAGTGGGTTTTCTTTGTTAGTTAGAGATACTGGATCATTTTAATATACTAAGACTTGTATCTTGCAACTGTGCCAAAGTCCCTTTATTACAATAATTTATCTGTAGATTCTCTTGCAGTTTTCTGCAGATAGTTATATTGTCTGCTAATAATGGCAGTTCTGTTCCTTTTCTTGCAATCCTTATATTGTCTTTTTTTCATTTCTGACTAGAATATCTAATATAATCCTGATTAGAAATATTGGTAGTAGGCACTGTTGTGTTCCCTATCTTCAAAGGAATGAATATGCAACAACACTGCTTAGATCAGAAATAGTAATAAACAGAATTTAAGTTCTACCATCTTTGTATTGTAGAAGACTACAAACTTAAAGTTTAGATTTTGCTAAATTAACGATGCATGTTGTAATGCCAGGATAGTTGCTAAAATACCAGAAATTAAGTGTTCAATATCCAAACTAGTAGTGACAATATAGCCACTTTCCAGACTCATTCGTTTTCATCTTATACTTGTAGAGTTAATGATAAAAAATCTACCAGTAGGCTTTAGACGCTTTAAATATCTTTATACCAACCTTAAATTGTTGATATAAAGAGCTGTTAAGGAATTAAAAAAAAAATCATACCAATTGAATCCTTACGTATAATAAAAATGATTTGGGGATCATATACTTTTTTGGCTATCTTGCTACTACTTGACTTAATGAGCACTGAATCAGTGAGTACTAAATTCATTCATAAAAAACACTTACCCTTTTATGATACTTACGCTACAGTAATGCAAGCTTCTCTAACCACCTGGGATCTAAGATCCTTAGCTGAAAGTTTAAGTGCTCCATCCAACAAGCGTAAATGTTGAAAAAAGCAATCATACTGTGCAGCTCCAGCAACAAGCAGTGATCGAATTTTCTTCAGCTGAAATAAAATGAATTTTCATTATTGACAAAAAAAGGTGAAAGTGCAACAACAAAAACAAAAAAGCTACCTAAACTACATGATTCAAACAAAAGCTTTCTAAAAAATAAAACATATGTAATGTTTCATTATATTACTATATTCTGACATTTTAGTGGCATTAAACATATCTTGTACATAAACATGCCAACAAAAAGCCATCTGAAAAATGACATTATAGATTGTTATAAGCACAATGGAGAAATGTAATCTATAAGTACATCAACTGTAAAGTTTTAAGGGAATCTTTCTATTTTATTTATTTATTTATTTGTCTTTTAGCTTAATCTCCAGTGAGTCTTTTTTTTAATTGTGGTAAAATACACATTAACAAAATTTACTATTTTAACCATTTTAAAGTATGCAATTCAGTGGCATTAAGTGCATTCACAATGTTGTGTGACCACTACCGTCACTATCTATTAAGGGAGCCTATTTTTTAAAGTGTCAAATTTAGAAACCTTTAGCATTACTATATTTTTTGACACAGTCTTGCTCTGTTGCCCAGGCTGGGGTGCAGTGGTGCTACTGCAGCACACTGCGAACTGTACCTCCCGGGTTCAAGTGGTTCTCATGCCTCAGCCTCCCCAGTAGCTGGGATTACAGGTACATACCACCATGCCTGGATAGTTTTTGTATTTTTAGTAGAGATGGGATTTCGCTGTGTTGGCCAGGCTGGTCTCAAACTCTTGGCCTCAATGGACCCACCCACCTCAGCCTCCCAGCAGGAGTGAGCCACCACATCTGGCCTGCTGTTGAATTTTTTATTTTAAAAATTTTAAATTATGGATACATAATAGTTGTACATTTTTATGAAGTACACGTGATTTTTTGATAAAAGCACACAATGTATAACAATCAAATCAGGGTAACTGGGGTATCCATCACCTCAAACATCAATCATTTCCTTCTGTTAGGAACATTCCAATTCCACTCTTTTAGTTATTTTGAAATATACAATAAATTATTGTTAACTACAGTCACCCTATTGTGCTGCCTAACACTACATCTTATTCTTGTTTAACTGTATTTTTGTACCCTTTAACTATCTCCTCTTTATTATCCCCATGCAACCCCCAACTACCTTTCTCAGTCTATAAGAACCATTATTCTATTCTCTATCTCAAGTTCCATTTTTTTGTTAGCTTCCACATATTAGTGAGAACATGCAATCTTTTTCTTTCTGTGACTAGCTTATTTCACCAAACATAATGTCCTCCAGTTTCATCCACGTTGTTGCAAACGACAGAATCTCATCCTTTTTATGGTGGAATAATATTCCAATGTGTATATGTACCACATTTTTCTTATCCATTCATTCACTGATGGACGCTTAGGTATATTCCACCTCCTGGCTTTTCGTGAATAGTGTTGCAATAAACATGAAAATGCAGATATCTTTTTGATATATTGATTTATCTTCCTTTTGATATATATCCAGTAGTGGGATTACTGGATCATATGGTGGTTTTTTAGGTGTTTTATTTTTGGTTGTTTTTTTAAAGAAACGTCCATGCTGTTCTCCCTGCATGTGGTGGCTCACGCCTATAATCTTAGCACTTTGGGAAGCCATGGCAGGTGGGTCACTTGAGCCCAGGAGTCTGAGACCTGTGTGAGCAACATAGGGAGACCCCATCTCCACAAAAAATTTTTAAAAAGATAAAGGTAAAAAGTTAGCTGGGCATGGTGGCATGTACCTATAGTCCCAGCTACTTGGGAGGCTGAGGTGGGAGGACTGCTTGAGCCCAGGAGGTCAAGGCTATAGTGAGCCATGACTGCGCCACTGTACTCCAGCTTGGGAAACAGAGTGAAACCCACCGTCTCAAAATACAATACAACAACTAAACTAAATAAACTAAGCTAAAATAAAGAACAAAACTAAACTAATTAAACTAAACTAAAATAATATTTAAATTTCTAACAACAATAATAACAAGTGTTCCTCTTTCTCTATATCCTTGCCAGCATTCTTGTTTTTTGCCTGTTATTGTCTGTCTTTTAAATAAAAGTCATTTTAATGGGGGTGAGATAATTTCTCACTGAAGTTTTAATTTGTATTTGTCTGATACCTAGTCATGTTGAGCATTTTTCCACATACTTGTTGGCCATTTTTATGTCTTCTTTTGAGTAATGTCTATTTAGATCATTTGCCCACTTTTAAATCAGATTACTTACTTTTTTCCTATAGAGTTGTTTGACTGACTTACAATCTGGTTATTACTCCTTTATCAGATGGGTAGTTTGCACATATCTTCTCCTATTCTTTGGGTTCTTCATTTTATTGACTGTTTCCATTGTACAGAAACTTTTTAGCTTGACGTGATCTCATTTGTCCATTTTTGCTTTGGTTGCCTATACTTTGAGGTCTTAATAAATCTTTGCCCACACCAACATCCTAGGGAGTGTTTCTCCAACGTTTTCTTGTAGTAGTTTGATGTCTTAAATTTAAATCTTTAGTCAATTTTGATGTATGTATGTGGTGAGAGACAGGGGTCTAGTTTCATTCTTCTGCAATGTGAATATCTAGTTTTCCCAGTACCATTTAATGAACTGTCCTTCTCTATTGTATGTTCTTGGCACCTTTGCTGAAAGGAGTTGACTATAAATGTGTGGATTTATTTCTGGGTTCTCTATTCTGTTCCACTGGAATAGAATTGATCTGTTTTTATACTAGTACCATGCTGTTTGGGTTACTATAGCTTTGTAATATTATTTGAAGTCAGGAGGGATGCCTCCAGCTTTGTTCCTTTTGCTCAGGATTGCCTTCACTCATTATTGTTGGTCTTTTGTAGTTTCATATGAATTTTAGGATTGTTTTCTCTATTTTTATGAAAAATGTCACTGGCATTTTCACAGGGATTGCACTGCATCTGTAGATTGCTTTGGGTACTATGAACTTTTTTACAATATTGATTCTTCCAATCAATATGAACATGGAACATATCTTGTTTTTTGTGTCCTCTTTAATTTCTTTCATCAATACTTTTATAGTTTTCATTGTAGAGATCTTTTACTTCTTTGGTTAAGTTTATTTATAGATATTTGACTTCTTGCTTTCCAATTTGGATGTTCTGTATTTCTTTAGAAGAAATGGATACATTTCTAGACACAAACAACCTACCATGATTGAACCATGAAGAAATCCAAAACCTGAACAGACCAATAACAAGACAGAAGAAGCAATTAAAAGTCTCTGAATAAAGAAAAGCCCAAGACCTATTCCACTGCTGAATTCTACCAAACATTTAAAGTAGAACTAATGCCAATTGCACTCAAACTATTCAAAAACATCAAGGAGGACGGAATACTTCCAAACTCATTCTATGAGGCTAGTATCACCCTAATACCAAAAGCAAAGACATAACAAACAAAGAAAAGTACAGGCCACATGCCTGTAATCCTAGCTACTTAGGAGGCTGAGGCCAAGAACTGCTTGAACCTGGCAGGCAGAGGGTTGCAGTGAGCTGAGATTGTGCCACTACACTCTAGCCTGGGCAACAGAGCGAGACTCCATCTCAAAAAAAAAAAAAAAAAAAAAAAAACTACAGGCCAGTATTTCTGATGAACATAGATGCAAAAATCCTAGACAAAATATTATTAAACCAAATTCAACAACACATTTAAAAGATCATTCATCATGATCAAGTGGGATAAATCTCAGGACACAAAGATGGTTTAATATACACGAATTAATAAATGTGGCATATCAAATCAACAGAATGAAGGACAAAAACCACACAATCATTTTTATAGATTCAAAAAAAGTATTCAATAAAATTCAACATCACATCAAGATAAAAACTCTCAAAAAAACTGGGTATAGAAGGTATATGCTTCTTAACATGATAAAAGTTATATTAAACAAACACACAGCCAATATCATACTGAATAGGGAAAAACAAAAAGCCTTTCCTTCAAGGTCTGGAATAAGACAAGAATGTCCACTTTCAACATTTTTATTCAGCAGAGCACTAGAAGGCCTAGCCAGAACAACTAGATAAGAAAAGGCATTACTTTTTCAGTATTTGATTGCCAACTGTTATCCACATAAAAACCAGACATACATAATAAAATTACATTGATCAAAAGAGATATACACACTTGCACATCTGTGCTCATACACACCCAGAAGCCAAAAGTCTACTTATCCTACCATTATTGTGTGCAATTTCACAATTAACTCAGAGGTTTTCTAAATTTTAAAATATATCTTTAAAGTTAAATTAGATGCAAAAAGTTGTAAATATAAAAAAAACCCTGCTATGGTATCTTCATATTTCCTGGCCATGATTGACCACAAATAACTGAAGACTTCCTAACAAAGACAAAACATGGTCCTTTGTTCATAAGGTCATTAAAGCCTTATTTGCCAAAAGGCCCTGCCTTTGATTTAGTTCATCAAAATGGAGATTTTCATATTAGCCAGACTGGGACCCTTTAGGGCAGAACAGTCTTCAAATACAGCCCTTTTCTCTGGCTTCTTGAAAACTCTGAGGTACTCATTTGGTACATGTAATTTGGTTATATAAACAATAAATTCACAAATTTAAAAAATATATTGCTTACTGTCAATGCTAATATTATTTTAAATTTTATCAAATATTTTCCTTAAGGAATTTAGGCTCAAAATATTCTTAACTCAAGGATATCTGACCTTTATAAATGAAATCACAGAAGAAATATTCATCACATTCACATGAGAAGAAAAAAAGCCAGATAAATGTACATCATGCTGTGAATTTATGTTGATGCTATGAACATACCAAGCATGCAGGTAGGTAAAGTGAAATGCTTTACTGGTAGGCCTTATGTGTCTTGAGGACAGTGCTAATAAGCAACTATGTAAGTCCACAGAAAGGCCAAAGCCCTCTGAATCTCACACTTTGGTGATCCGTCAAAAATAGCACACGTGGTGAGGTTACCAAATGTATAGGATAGGCACCATCTGTTTAGCCAAACCAAAATAAAAATCGATCCTAAATCAGAAAATGACTATTATATCAATATATTCTCCAGAAAGAAATGTTACCTATCAGACACTCTATTTTGTAAGTGAATACTACATAGTACTACAATTGAATTTTCATGTTTTTAAAAAGGAACATCGAAAAAGAAAGAAGATAAGACAACTAAAGATAAAAAACTTACTGCATTGGCACGCTGATCCCAGTCATGTTTGTCATCTGACAAAATTTCCCTGATTTTATTTAATGTTTCTTCAAGTTCTCGACTAGAATAAATCTTAAAAAAAAAAAAGATTCATAATTATAACAATGTTTCTTGCCATGAACAATATCAAAATTATGCCCTGATGTTTAAAATAATCTTTCAGCTAATAAGTTTATTTCCCATTCTAGCACCATTTTTTAATGGAGACTAGAAATACATTATAGACAACAACACAAAATGCTTTATTTTTCTTCCTTGTTACCCTTTTTGCTGTTTCTTCCCCCAAGAATAATTTCAAATATACTCTTACAATGCTTTGTAATTTTAAAAACAAGATGTGAATATCTAAGAATTAATTGAATTAAGTCTAATTTCTCAAAATGACTTAAAGTGTATAATTTATCTTATTGCATTCATATACGTATTACACAATATTACCAAAAGGAAATGTTTTAAGTTAGTTTTGATTTTCTCTCCTCTGTCATGATAAACTATAGTCAAGATAGCTACATGTTTTGTTTCCTCTGGAGTCAATCCTTTGTCAAACTGCGATATACCACTAATCTTTCATTCACTTAACAAATATTCACATAACACAGAGGTACTATGCTAGGCAATGGGGAGACTATGGTTAGCAAAAATAGACATGGTCTTTGCCTTATGGAGATTACAATCTACTCAGGGAGATTTTAAAAATCAATTATTGGGCACGGTAGCTCACACCTGTAATCCCAGCACTTTGGGCGGCCGAGGTGGGCAGATCATGAGGACAAGAGATCAAGACCAGCCTGGCTAACATGGTGAAACTCCGTCTCTATAAAAATACAAAAATTAGCCAGGCATGGCGGCGCACACCTGTAGTCCCAACTATTTGGGAGGCTGAGGTAGGAGAATTGCTTGAACCCGGGAGGCGGAGGTTGCAGCAAGCCGAGATCACGCCACTGCACTCCAACCTCTACAGAGACTCCGCTTCAAAAAAAAAAAAAAAGACAGAGATGAAGTGGACAAAGACGTAAGAAGAATAAAACAAAAGAACATCATATCAAAAGCACCTAAAAAGAAACAACAAAACAGTGGATATAATCAACAGTGCTAAATACTGATAAAACATCAAGAAAAATCAAATTTAAAAATCCCAAATCAGTTGATTTTGGTGTCTCAACGATGATCAGTGATTTACTCAAGACCTGCTTCAATGTAAGAATAAGCTGGAAAGAAGTGGGATGTAGTGAGTAACAAGTAAAGTTACAGAAATACCAAGTACAGACAACTCTTTTGGAAAAGCTGACAGTGAGGACCAAAATAAAAAATAATATCTGGACGATATGGCGTCTAGTTTTTTTAATTGATACTTGTTTTTTTAATTGAAGAATCCAGCCATATTAAGAGATAAACAGAAAGAGCTTGAACCCACATGAGGTTACTGATTTTGTAAACATGTTAAGGAAGCGGAAAATACTAGGCTTTGGAGCACTGGTGGAGGTGCTGACTTTTGAAGAAGAACCATGTTCCTGGAGCAACAGGACAGAAGGAATGTACAATAGAGAGGAATATAACTGAAAGATCACGTTCCCATTTGATGGTGACTACTTAGTTACCAAAGTAAGGGTACGGTAGGTCATATACTGAGAGAAGAGAGGAGGACAGAGACAGGCTGATGGAGAGAAAGGAAAGAAACATGTCTGATAGCTATATTAAGCAGAGAAACAACTTGATCACAGAAACGTATTAAGGATATCAGATCAGATTGTTGAGGACTCATTTTATGTGAGTTCCACTAAAAATCATGTGCTCTAACCTGATTTTCTCTAGCAGCACAATTTCAGGACATAGAGAAAACAAACAGTTGGGAATCATCCACAGTTGTAGTTTTGCGAAATCATTGCTTAATACTTTGTTATGAAGAAAAAAAGAGATGAAAGGGGTTTTAGTACATTATGTACAGACCTACTACAAGAAACCACGGTATCAAAGGTTAGATAAGAAGAAAATCAAAGTGTAGATGAGAAGGAAAGTATAATTGAGAGATGATAATTCAGAGTGAGTAGAAAAGACAATGGACTGAAGATCCTTGAAGTCGTGGAGAAGTAGTTGTTATAGTACTTAAAAAAGCAAGGAGATCCTGGGTAGTAATGAGATACTTCAATTAATGATTTTGGAAACAGAATGGTAACACACAGATGACATCAAAATTCAGTGTGTGACTATGAACTGTGTAGCTAGGGTAAAGGTAAGGAGGAGGTCTAGAAACTGAATTCATCAATGTGAAAATTTAGGAAAATAATAATAGCTAACATATGGTTTTTGCACTTTATCTGTACTATCACAGCTATCCTCCCAATAACCTTTGGTGTATGTACTAATAATTCCTATTTTAAGATGAGAAAACTGAGTAGAGAGGGTTAAGTAATGAACCTAAGGTTACACAGCTGATGTGGTAGAGCTGGAATTCAAACCTAGGCAGCCCTGGAATGTTGTCCAGATCAGTACATGCCAATAATAAGGAGGCTGGCCAGAGAGAATGAACCTCATACAAATGGGTATAGGAATAATGGTCACAAAATGATAATAAGGAGTGCAAGCACAATAAACTTATCATCAATTACTAAGAGTATGAGAGCCAAGAATAATAAACAGCTTTGTCTTTAAAGAGTATTAAAAAAACAAAACAAAACAAAAAAAACGGCTGGGCACAGTGGCTAACGCCTATAACCCCAGCACTATGGGAGGCTGAGGCGGACGGATCACGAAGTCAGGAGATCAAGACCATCCGGGCCAACATGGTGAAACCCTGTCTCTACTTTTTAGTTAGCTGGGTGTGGTGGTGCGTGCCTGTAATCCCAGTTATTTGGGAGACTGAGGCAAGAGAATCGCTTGAACGCGGGAGGTGGAGATTGCAGTGAGCCGAGATTGCGCCACTGCACTTCAGCCTGGCGAACAGAGCAAGACTCTGTCTAAAAAAAAAAAAAAAAAAAAAAAAAAGATTCTAATCAAGGCAAGGACATTGAATGGATCCTTTATAAATGGGGTTAAATACTTAAGGGAGTTGCTGTTTATGAAAAAGGGAGGTGTGGAACATTTACAGGGTGGTGAGGGTGGCAGAGAGGGTCAGCTGGAAGAAACCAATGAGTAAGTATAAAATAGCTTTCCCCCCTCCATATAATTGAGTAGCCCTTGGCTGCCCACACCATGATGTTACCAGTCTGACAAGAACATACCGAACAAAAAAAATACTCAAGTTCAACTAAGTTTTACTGATTGTTCCTACAACACTAATCTTTCCCTTATATGAAAGTCTGTAAAACAGAAAAGGAGGAAGGGATATGTTTTTCCTATCATTTAAAAAGTATCTTAAAAGAAGAAAAAACATGTATCTCAATAAAGGAACAAAATACAGTTGAATCAGAAAAGTTTTTACAGCTTTCTTGTAACTTTTTAAGATCTTAAATACCTTAAGGACAACTCTTCCTTTTAGAGCTAAAAAAAGGTAATATACACAATGGAAGGCAGTTTGCAAGTAAAGAAATCCAAGAATAATTTCAAATAGACATGCTAAATAATATTGAGCACTCACAGCCATCATACTCGTAAAAATATTTTGAATAACAACATCAAGTGTTAGCAAGGATGTGATGAAATTAGAAGTATCATACCTTTCTCACTGGAATTTTAACTGGTACAACAACCGAAGAGAGTAACATCTAAGTAAACTTTATTATAATCATGCAATTCGACTTCTATATTTATGCTCTAAAGAAACTCCTACCTACAAACAATCAAGGACATATGTACAAAAATACTCATTGAAGGCTGGGCGTGGTGGCTCACACTTGTAATCCAGTACTTTGGGAGGCTGAGGCAGGTGGATTACTTGAGACCAGCCTGACTAACACAGTGAAACCCCGTCTCTACTAAAACATTAGCCAGGCATGGTGGCGGGGCACCTATAATCTCAGCTAGTCAGGTGGCTGAGGCAGGAGAATTGCTTGTACCGGGGAGGCAGAGGTTTCAGTGAGCCAAGATTATGCCACTGCATTCCAATCTGGGCAACAGAGCAAGACTCATCTCAAAAAAAAAAAAAAAAAAAAAGGAAAATGAAAAAAAAAATCATTGCGGCATGCTATGGAATAACCAAAATTAGAAACAATCTAAATGTCCATCAACAAGGCAGACAAATGAATTGTGGTCGGTTCATACAATAGAATGCTATCTATCAAGCCAAATGAATGAACTAGAATCACAATTTTACATTGTGAAAAATATAAACAACAACATTGAGTAAAGAGTTAGGCTGTACAATATTAAGTACAACATAACATTTATGTATATTTTTAAGTCATGGAAATAATACTCTTATTTATGCATGTGTCAACTCTGACTACTTCAATTATGTCTATATGAATGACTTCCAAATTTCTATCGTCAACTAATCTAATATTCTCTGAGCTCCAAACACATTAATAAAGAATCTGAACATTGCAATGTAATGTGATTCAACAATATGGTTCAATTTTATTTCAGCCTCACTGAAAATTCTCTTGAAAATCTAATTGTACCAACAAATAATGGCTTGATAACAATAAGTCAAATATTTCATTTATAAAGCTATTTAAGGAAAAAAGAATTCTTAAAAAGGGACAGAGGCAAATAATTAATTATATGAAAAGGCACACAGGCAATATTCATGGGGAGTGCCAGTGGTAGCCTTACCTGAATAGAAGGGACATCTGTAAAAGCTTTTATAAAATCATCTTCATCAACTGCTCCCGCACCTCCTTCCTTAGAAGCACCTGCTAATTAAAAGAAAATTAATTTCCTAAGGTTTATTTTTAAGCATCTTAATATTAATGATAACATGAAAAATAAAACTCTGATAACAATAAAAAGTAAAATTTTTAGGGATATTCCATTTTATAAAAAAGCATTTAAAAAAATCTCCAACTTTCAGAAACATCAAGGTACTTTGTAGTAGTCAATTAACTATAAGGTACTAAGCTAGGCTGGTTGTAATATTCAAACTCTAAGAACACAGCCCTGAAACCCACCTCCCCATTCAATGCACTAGCAAAAACACATAAACGTAAGTAAGAATAAACATTCTAAAAGTTGGAACGGCAACTTAATATGACACTAAGTGTCAATAAATAACAGTGTGATGCAAAGGATCTGTGTATGGTTGGTCAGGAAAGCATTCATGAAAGAAATGAGAGTCTTGAAATTAAAATTTACACAAACAAATCTTCCTTTATTGCACATTGGCAATAAAAAAGTAAACTTTGTAGGCAGTAGTTATTTAAGAGCCAATAATTAAGCTACTGTCTTTAGGCTCCAAACCTACTCTTCTATATACACTCTGCTTTGAGATGTTGAACCTAGTATTCATTAAACCATTTTTTTCTGTTGATTTTAATGTTTCTTCTTGAACTCTGGCAATAGGGAGTGTTGGAGAGAGTCTGGAAGCTAAAGGAAAAGACTGGTTTCTTCCTGCTTTCCATTCTTTGCAGTAGAATCCTAGCAACTCTGGTAGATCACTCACTCTAGGAGCAGCATCTGATTCCAGTTTGCAGCTTTTCTAACAATCACTGAATCGGTTCACTGTGCCATTACACAGCACCAACCAGCCTCCACTCTCTTCTTAGAGGTATGAGTCCCAGATCTGTAGAGCCCCTGGATTTTCATTCCTGAATATAGGTTCCTTCTACAACGTGACTCTGTGGCTCGTCCTATCCAAAAATGAAGTCCCCAACCAACACGTGGGGCAGAGTAACCTAGAATTCTTGAGTTGAGACAAAAGAGGCTGACGCAGTTCTGATTGATGATTGCCCAGTGTCAAGCAGGAATAAATCTTCTCTGGAAGAATGTTTCTGGTAAGCCCAAAGGACTCCCACCAACTAAGTTCAAGCAATGAGTTAATAATAAAAGATCAAATATACAAGAAGGCAAGAGTCACAGGGAGCAGACAACAGATTTGAGAACTGTTGATGTTAGAATTGTCCAGTACAGATTACAGAACAGATGTGAATATATATGTTTAAAGAAATCAAGGATGGACTCACAAAAGTGGCCAATCAACAAGAGGCCGTTAGGAATGAAGAGATGAACTTGGGAGTGAGGGGAAGAAACAACCTGAATAAATAACTGAATAACACAACAGTTGAAATTTTTTAAAAATATATTTAAGAACAAATTAGGGAGCTGGAAGATACACCTGAATACATTCCCCCAAATGTGGCAAAGAGAAAAAGGGAAATGGAAAGACATAAAGAGATACAAAGGACATTATAAGAATATCTAATTAACATATGTCTGCTGGGGTACCTGAAAGATACACTGGAGAGAACAGAAGAAAGGTAACATTTAACAAGAGATAACAGCTGTGAAATTTCCAGATTAATGGAACAAGAATCTTTGTAAATTCAGGATGAGCAACATAACCCAAGCAGGATAAATAAAAACAAATCCAAACCTAGAACTTGGTGGTGTAACTGCACAACTCCAAAGATAAGAGACAGTAATCAGAGAAAGGAGAGATCACCCAGAAAGAAACAACAATTTGAACAACAGGTTTCTCAAGTGCAATAGTGGAAGCCACAAAACATATGAATAATTATCTAGCAAGTTTTGAAAGAAGAAAACATTGGCAAAATATTATCTAAATTGAGTACCTAGCACAATTTTTAAGACTACAAGTAGAAAAAATTAAATGCACATAAAATGAATATAACAAAATCATCATTACTAAAGTGCTACGATGGTATTAGGGTGTGGCAAACTTTTTCTATAAAGGGTCACATAGTAATATTTTAGGCTTCAAAGGCTATATGGTCTCCGCTGCAGTTACTCAACTCTGCAAACGAATGAGTGTATCTGTATTTCGACAAAACTTTATTTACAAAGCCAGATAAGTAGCCAGATTTGGCAATGCCAGGTGTAGTTTGTCACACTCTGGTATAGACAGAAAACCCAAAAAATATCCTTTGACCAACAAAGGATATAAGATTTCAGTAAGAGATATGTTCAAGAGATCTATTGTATAGCATGACAACAATTAACAATGTATTGTATTCTTGAAAATTGGTGAGAGAGATTTTAAGTATTCTCGCCATTAAAAAATGAAGCGAGATAATGTATATATTAACTGCTCAATTTAGCCATTCTAAAATAGATACGTATTTCAAAATATGTGGTACACAATAAATATATATAATTTTAGTTGTGTATACACACACACACACACACACACACACACACACACACACACAGTAAAATCATTCAAAATTCAACTTTCTAAGGTAGCTGGATATAAAATCAATATACAAAAATCAATTTCATTTCTAACCACTAGCAACGAAGTTAGAAATTTTAACTTGAAGAGTGAAAAATTTGGGGAAATAAATTTTAATGAAATATTAGAGTAGTGAAATAAATGGAGAAGGAGGCATGGTGACTCACACCTGTAATACTAGCACTTTGGGAGGCCAAGGCAGGCGGATTGCCTGAGCTCAGGAGTTTGAGACCAGCCTAGGCAATATGAAGAAACCCTGTCTCAACTAAAAATATACACACACACACACAAAAAAAACAAAAAACAAACAAACAAAAAAACTGGGAGCGGTGGTGTGTGCCTGTAATCTCAGCTACTTGGGAGGCTGGGGTACCACAATCGCTTGAACCTGGGAGGCAGAGGTTGCAGTGAGTGTGAGCCGAGATGGCCCCATTGCACTCCAACCTGGATACAGAGTGAGACTCTGTCTTCAAAAGAAAAAAAAATTACAAATTAAATAAATGGAGAGATATTTCATGCTCATGAACAAGAAGGAATGGTATCATCAAGTGTCCAGTCTTCTCCAGGTATTACAATAATAAGCTTCCAAAAAGGTTTCTTGTGAAACTCGTCAAGCTGATTCTAAAATCTGTTTGCAAGTGCAATGAGCCAAACATTCCTGCAGAAGAAAACAGAGGCTACTCGTGCTACCAGACAGCAAAACTTACAAAGCTGAAATTATTCAGAGAATTAGGTTTTTGTGCAGGAATAGACCAACTAACCAAATAAATAAAATGGAAAGTTCAAAAACAGACCCACAAATGTAAGAAATTTTAAATTTTGATTTAAGAAAAAGAAGTGATTCAAAGGAGAAGGTAGAAACTATTCAATAATAATGTCCCAAAATTCAACAGTACGCAGAGCCAATGGATTATTCAGTTTTTTAAAAAAGTTTTTCCTTATCCAGTATTAAAACTTACAGTAGACATTCTAGCCCTGGGAAAATGGTAGGCATCCAAATGCAAATCAAATATACAAATAAATATTCCAAAACCCACAGAGAGCAAATAAAATTACCTATTGCCCATGCATTTAATACAAGTAAGAGACAAATAAGACTTCAAACTTAATTTCAAGTAAATGAGGAAAATATAAACATCCAAGACCAGCAATGTTAACTACAGAGCCCTTAATGATAAAAATCAGAGGAAACTGTGTGGGAAAGAATCCTGGTAGTTGTATAATGTCGATGCCAACTAAGGTTCTCCCTAGGACAAGAGGTAAATAGCAATTAGAAAGGAAAGGTATCCTTTTGAATCTTGATGGATAAAGAAAAGGAGGAAACAAAAGATAAGGGCTCTATTCAAATAAGATGGTAATCAAAGAATCAGAAGTAGAAAGTCCCCAACAAATCGTGTAGTAAAGAAGATGCATTTCACTACATCAACGGAAGAGGGCGTTCTTAAACTTAAAAACGAAGCAAACATTTTTTTGCTGGCCCCACCGAATCCACTTGTTACTTGAGGTCTATGAAAATCCAATACATTACCATAAACAAAATAAATAATCTAACATCTATACTGGGCTCCAAGAAGAAAACTACTTTCTGCTGATAAAAGTAACTCCCTCTAAAATTAAAAAAAAACCACACCTACCAAGAAGGAAACTACAGTATAACACAATTCTCCAATATAACTAAATAGCAATCATAGGTATAAAAGAAAGGTGAGAATATAAAAAATTCTAAATATAAAAAGACTATAAATAAAATAAATAAAAATTTATTAATTGTTAATATTATTTTTTCAGATGGAGTTTTGCTCTGTTGCCCAGGCTGGAGTGCAGTGGTGCAATCTCAGCTCACTGCAACTTCTGCCTCTTGGGTTCAAGCGATTCTCCTGCCTCAGCCTCCCGTATAGCTGGAACTCCCCAAGTGATCCGCCAGCCTCAGCCTCCCAAAGTGCTGGGATTACAGCCGTGAGCCACTGTGCCTGGCCAAAAATTTTATTTAAAGATAAAATCACCTGAGAAATAAACAGTAAATTACCAACTATCCAAGAGAGAGTAAGTATATCCTGGTTTGAATTTTAAAAGCTATAAAAAAAAATTCTGGCCGGGCGCAGTGGCTCATGCCTGTAATCCCAGCACTTTGGGAGGCCAAGGTGGGCAGATCACAAGATCAGGAAATTGAGACCATCCTTGCTAACATGGTAACACCCCATCTCTACTAAAAATACAAAAAATTAGCCAGATGTGGTGGCATGCACCTGTAGTCCCAGCTACCTGGGAGGGTGAGGCAGAAGAATCGCTTGAACCTGGGAGGTAGAGGTTACAGTGAGCCAAGATCGTGCCACTGCACTCCAACCTGGGCAACAGAGCAAGAATCTGTCTCAAAAAAACAAACAACCAAAAAATCTTAGGACAATTGAGAAAACCTAAATATGTAGATGAACTGACTAAAAAGGAGTAAATATATAGGTTAATAAGTTTACAGAAAATAAAAGTGCTAGAGAAATAAGTTAAATAACATCACAAAGAAATCAGATGAATACACAACCCAGGACAATCTTAAAAACAACTGGCCTAGACTCCAAAAAGTCAATGTCACAGAGATAACTCCTTAACTGTTTTACAGATAATGTTATAGAGTTCTCAGGTGTGGCAGCTCACATCTGTAATCCCAGCATTTTTTATTTTTAATTTTTTTATTGTATTTTAGATTTTGGGGTACATGTGAAGAACATGCAAGATTGTTGCACAGGTACACACATGGCAGCGTGATTTGCTGCCTTCCTCCCCTTCACCTATATCTGGCATTTCTCCCCATGCTATCTCTCCACAACTCCTCACCCCGCTCTGTCCCTCCCCTATTTCCCCCCAACAGACCCCAGTGTGTGATGCTCCCTTCCTAGGAGGCCAAGACAGGTGTTTGAGACTGGCCTGGCCAACATGGTGAAACCCAGTCTCCACTAAAAATACAAAAATTAGGCAGGGTACAGTGGCTCATACCTGTAATCCCAGCACTTTGGGAGGCCGAGGCAGGCACACCGCCTGAGGTCGGGAGTTCAAGACCAGCCTGACTAACATGGAGAAACCCCATCTCTACTAAAAATACGAAATTGGCAGGGTGTGGTGGCACACGCTTGTAATCCCAGCTACTCAGGAGACCGAGGCTGAGGCAGGAGACCAGGAGGCAGAAGTTGCAGTGAGCCAAGATCACGCCACTGTGTCACTACATTCCGGCCGGGGCAACAGACTGAAACTCCTTCTCAAAAATAAAATAAATAAATAAAATATAGAATTCTCTTGCATATGATAATAATATTATGGTTATAAAGGAGTATGCTTTTTAAGTCTTAGAAAGGCATATTAAATATTTAGGGGTAAAATGTCATGATGTCTACAATTTACTTTCCAATGGCTGAAATTTTTAAAAATAGATGTGGGAATATACTTATATAGAGAGAATTCAAACAAATATGGGTTAGTAAATTTAGGTGATGAGTATTCACTGTATGTCAGCTTTGTCATATGCTCAAAATTTGTAATAATGAAAAGTATGAGAAACCATTTACTATAAAGCTACAATAGGTACAAATAGATGAGGGAAAATAAAGAGAAACTCCAGAAACTGTCCAAAGTATAGTAGTATTTCAATTCAATGGCATAAAGAATGTTTATTTAATTGCAAAAAAATAATTGGCCATGTATAAGAAACAAATTTAAATGGTTATTTAACCCTTCATAAAAAACAACATTCCAGGTTAAACAAGCTACATGTAAAATAATTCATATTTTACAATAAACGAGACTAGCTTTATAACCTTGGGAATGAACAGGAGTCCTGTAAGACAGTAAGTTTGAATGTCAAAAAAAATAAAAAGGACAGACATTTTACCTACCACAACAAAAATTTTAAAAATTGGATGCAAAAATGGCACAAAGGAGAGACAGAGGAAATATTTGTAACGTTTAACAAAAGAATAAAAAATCTAATCTTTGAAAAATAAATTCTAACAAATTGATGAGAGGGCAAAATAGCATGTAGTTTGCAGAAGAGAATTTGCTAATTTCTACTAACAGATTTAAGTATTCTGAACTTTGGCCTGGTGTAGTGGCACACACCTGCAATTCCAGCACTTTGGGAGGCTGAGGCAAGGTGGATCACCTGAGGTCAGGAATTTGAGACTAGGCTGGGCAACATGCTGAAACCCCATCTCTATTAAAAATACAAAAATTAGGCCAGGCACAGTGGCTCACGTCTGTAATCCCAGCGCTTTGGGAGGCTGAGGCGGGCAGATCACCTGAGATCAGGAGTTCGAGACCAGCCTGCTCAACATGGTTAAACATCGTCTCTTCTAAAAATAAAACATTAGCTGGGTGTGGTGGCCTATGCCTGCAGTCCCAGCTACTTGCCAGGCTGAGGCAGGAGAACTGCTTGAACCCAAGCAGTGGAGGTTGCAGTGAGCTGAGATCACGCCACTACACTACAGCCTGGGCAACAGAGTGAGACTCCATCTCAAAAAAAAAAAAAAAAGAAAGAAAAGAAAGAAAGAAAGAAATGCAAAAATTAGCTGGGTGTGATGGCAGGCACCTGCAGTCCCAGCTACTTGAGAGGCTAAGGCAGGAGAACTGTCTGAACCTAGGAGGTGGAGGTTGCGGTGAGCTGAGATCACAACACTGCAGTCCAGCCTTAGCAAGAGAGCAAGACTCCACCTCAAAAAAAGAAAAAAAAAAATTCTACACTTCACTAGAATATAAACTCCAGGAGAGCAAGGTCTTTGTGTTCATTTACATTTCCCAGAGAGTTCAAAGCTAGCAGTATGCTAAAAGCCTTTAGTAAATGTTTGCAAGCTGTAGGCCAGACGGATAGGTGGAGGGAAGAATGCAAATCAAGGAATCATCGTTTTTTACCTATCAAAATGGCAATAATTAATGAGGCTGTTATATTCAATGCTGCAAAAGGTAAAATAAAGTCTTTATTAAAATTAAAAACATATAAAACCTTTGATTAAACAATTCAATTTAGAGGAATCTATTTTATAATATAGAAGCAGCAGAATTTCAAAACACATAAGTATATGAAGATCTGCATTTCCTGTACTGACTTAAAGTTGCAAACAACCTGAATGACATTGACAGGGAAATAGTTTATTAAATCATGGTGCATCAATAATGTGAAATACTGTTATCAATAATTAAAAGGATGCAATAGCTGTCCTTCTTGATGCTAAAGGATGTTCTGTGAAAAAAAAAGCAACTTGGAAAGTTTTTATTAGTAAGTTTAATATGGGAAAAATAAAAGCTAATATGAGTACCTACATAAATGAACATAGAGTAATTCGTGGAAGAATACATATCAAACTTAACACTAATTACCTCAGAGTAATGGGATTAGAGAAGCAAGATGTTATTAAAGTTTTTAAAAACCTCCATTGTTTAACAATGAGCATGATTTTGATACTTTTTAAAAATCAAATTATGACTTTCAATTATTTTCATTAGAAAGAAATACATAAACTGGTTTTTAAAAAGGGAGAAATGATAAGCTGATGAAAAAATTCATTTATATTCATATACCCATTATAGAAACAATGCTTCTTAACATGTAAACTATATTAGAATGTACATAATAAATAGAAGCCAAGCATACAGTTAATGTAACTTCTACTTCATATGGATCAAATATAATGAGTCTAACTAATGGAAAATTCTTCATATGTGAGATAATATTAATGACATTTCACTCTTTTCTGAGGTAAACCTTCAATATGTATTCCTATAAGAGACTTTACAATTTTCTAACACCCAAATTTCAGTCAAAAAGTATAGGCAAATAAACTATGAGAGGACCAAAATGCTAACAATAATTAACATTAGTTGGCGGAATAATGGGCAGGTACTGAATTTTTCTAAGTTTAAAACCATGAATTAAACATTCCACATGGTCCTTTTTCTGGAGACAGGGCCTTGCTGTAACACAGATTGGAGGGCAATGGTATGATCATTGTGCACTGCAGCCTCAACCTCCTGGGTTCAAGCAATCCTCCCAGCTCAGCCTCCTTGGTAGCTGGGACTATAGGCACATGCCATCACACCCAGATAATTTTTGTATTTTGTGTACATACAGGTTTTGCCATTGTGCCCAGGTTGGTTTCAAACTCCTGGGCTCAAGTGATCCGCCTGCCTCTGTTTCCCAAAGTGCTGGGATTATAGGCATGAGCCACCATGCCCAGCCCCAACATGGTCTTCTTGGTTGATTAACTTGGAGCCTTGCCATAGTGAGCGCTATATACAAGTGTAAATAAAAATAGTAACTTATCCACAGAGAGGCTAGGTCTTCTGTTAGCCTATTCAATTTCTCTTTTCCTACACATTCTGAATTCTTCAAAAAACAAACCTTGTACAATAAAATGTCTTTGTCACTTTAATTTTTTGCACAGGAGGTGAAAAAAAACTAAGGTCAAATAATGTAATTACAGTAAAACACATATTCTCACAGATAGAAATAATGTAACTCACTGTTTCATAGTTATGATAATTTATATGTTATTTACTCAAATCATATGTACTGTAATATCAAAGAGGGAAAGTATCAGGGATGTACAGTCAATGATCAGACAGTAATTTCAGACAGATTGGCAATTGTCTGATCCCTAAATTCCAGATTTCAGTAACAGTGATCTGCTATGTGGGATTAAAAATAATAAATATGTACCATATGCAGTATTACTTAGGAGATTACTCAGAGATGATTCAAGAGGAAGCCCCTGACAGTGGGTCAAGCACTGAGTTCTCATCTCATCCCTACTAACCATCTGATCTTGCTCATCATTCAATGCTCTGAGGCTCAAACTCTTTTCCTGAATCTGGGTCAGTTCATCTTTAAGGTGAAATTTTCACCCTTTTGGGTGAAAATCTTCTGAGTTTTAGTATCTTCTTCAGCAAGGGAAGAAGAGAGGAAGAAAACAAAACCAAAACATGGAATTGTTATATGGTTTCACATAAAGCTCAAAAATAGAAAAATGAGGACTACAAGTCAAAAATTTAGATTCCAGAATTAAAAAACAAATTCTTAAGATTTGTTTTATTACACACATACTATTCTTGTGATCTTTATTTGTTCAAAAGAAAACCAATTTTGTTGTCTGCATGATGGGAAAAATGGGAATGACTAGCATCATTTGTAGAAAACATACGTGGACATTCTTAAAATCTTAGGTCAGACATAAAGTGAAGTAAAACAAATAGAAAATATCCTAAAGATTATTAAGTACTACTAAATGCAAAATGGCAGTAATTACCTAATTACAAGAAATGAAAGTTAAAACCATTTCAAAGTAGTCTTTGACATTAGAGAGAAAATATGCTGTCCACTTGAGCGGGTGAGTGAGTGAGTACAAAAGAACTTTAAGAACTGAAGATTTGGTCAATGATGTGTCTCAAGCTTCAATGACAAATCACTAACCTCAAAATCTGGTATTAGTATTTTTAAAATGACCATTATATCATCATCTAATTCAACTGTTATTTTTTTAAAAAGAGTAGCAGCCAAAATGATTGATACAGGAATAGGGATAATATAACCCAGAAAATAAACTTGAAGAAGGCAATTTCAACAAGAAAATACTGAAAAGCATTTCTATTTACAATGTAAAATTTAAAGGTCTGCTTATTCCAAATGCTCTGTTTTGCTGGGAATCATATTAGTTGAGCTTTAAAATGGCTGGTTTATGAGTGCCAAAAAGTAGTGATCATTTCTGCAGATTACAATCTCCATGCTATAGAATCTAAAAGAAGCCTTATTTACCAATAGAAATTAGTGTGATGGCAGTATAGCGAAGTGATTTTTGTGCTTTGCCCTCTTATTAGATAAATGACGCTGAGCAAGTTACTTCTCCAAACTGCAGTTTGCTCAGGGATGTTCTTATATATATATTATTTCATTTAAATCTCAGAATCTTTCATTAATGAGATTTGAATGAAAGAATATATATAAGAAAATTAAAAAATTATATTAAAAATTGTTACCTAAAATACTGTAAAGATATAAGTATTTTAAATAATTAGGTGCTTCCAGCAATTCTATTAACCACTGAGCCAAAAGAAAGAAAAATGTGTTGATCTAAATTCCTACAATGAAGTTACAAATGTTATTCAGAAAATAATCTATTTGAGAATTTACTTTATCCCTATTCTAATTAGTAAGGCACAAAGGTAACACTTTTAACACTTACATAATATGGGTTTTTATAGCAACGATACATTGGTATAAACCTAGCCACAGCCTTTTTTTCAAGTCTCTTTAACTTGAAGGCTACATAATTATTAATACAATATGAGACGAAAAGGTTGGCATACTAAGGCCAAAGAACAAAGCAAATTAACATACATGGAAGATTAAACACACGACTTAGGAGCTTTAAGTAACTGGATAGGATACTTTGCTAAAAATAGCATACATTCCTAATCTTGATAGGTATCTCTGGAAGAAGTAAAATATATTCCAAAACTACAAAAGCAGATTAAGTCACGATTTCAAAGCAGCTCACCGTATTTTTTTTATTTTAGTCATCCTACTTGAAAAGAGATTTGTTAAACCCAGTGGGCTGTGTCTGGCTTACACCACTACTATACATTTCCACCTACTATATTCTTTTAATTTGAAACTAATCACATCTATTTATTATATACCTTGGAGTAGCAAATAATACATTGAGACTGAATCACTACCATTCAATATAAAATCATGGGAAAAATAGTATATAGTTTAGAAAACAGAACAGTCACAAAGAAAAATAGAACAATCTTTGAGTATTTGAAAGCGTGTTAACAAATAATTCATTTTCCCTGTATATGTTACAAGGAGGTAGATTTTAATGCAACATAAAAAAGAATTTGTTTATTCAGAATTGAAATGGGCTTGTTTCTGAAAAATACTTTGCCAAACTGAGAGAACTCTAAAAATCCCTGCATCTTTCAATCCAGTGAATTTTAGAAATTTATTCCAAAGAAATCATTGAAGACGTGGTGAAAGATATATAAAAGAATGCTGACACGGTTTAAAGAAGCAGAAAAGGCTTATGGCAACTTAGGTATTATTTAGCCACAAATAATTTTCAATTAATAATTCAAGATAATGAGAAAATGCTTAAGACAAAATATTAGTTAGAAAAAACTATATAATGAATAGTGACAATTTTGTTTTTCTCCTGAGAAAATATTTATGTAAAAATAATTGGAAAAGAAATTGGAAGAAAGCACATCACAATTCAGCAGTTGATTATGTCTATGTGTAGTGGCAATGCAGGTGATTTTTGTTCTAAATTTTAATTTAGAGCAGATAGTACTTTTTTAATCATGTTGAATGATCATCTATCAGGAATTTTATGAAAGAACTAGGTAACTCCGAAAGTCTTTTCCAACTCAAAAATTCTACAACTCTAAGAAAACTTTCTACAACAAATTTAAAAATTAACAATTCTCTGTCAAAACCAGAAAATCTACAGTTAAGTTTTCAAAGAAGGACTGACAGCCAAGAATGGCATTTATTTCAGAAGTAATATCAATATCCTCTGGCTGGTAGCTCTTTTCTTAGACAGAAAAATGAGCAATGAACCTAAATGAGCTGTGATAAACAAAAGAAACAAGAATATACCTGCAATTGCCAAAAAAAAAAAAAAAAAAAAAAAAAAAAAAAAAAAAAAAAAAAAAAGAATAGGAAGAAGAAAAAGGAGGAGGAAGAGGAAGAGAAAAGGGAGAAAGGAATGAAAGCTTTTCCCTTATTTTTGGCAGAAAGGCTGCTGCTGAGATGGCTGATAAAATCTTTAAATGATTAATTGCTACAATCGTGAAAGCTACTTAACCTTTTCATTTAACTGCTAGGACTAAAAACTACAAGATTGGGGTTGGGAGAGCTTAAGAAAGTTTCTCCTTTTTACAAAAGATATCTGATTATATCAATATGATTAATATCAGAATTAAATGACCCATGATAGTAAATTTCAATTTTCTTCTAAAAAGATAGCAAACCATGAAAAAAAAATTATAAGCCACTGGTTCAATTCATTAAAATGTTAACTATTATCACCACAAACCTCAAATATCATCCATTTTTAAGCTAAAAAAAGTTTCATAAAATTATTTATATCATAGATTAGAATTCTATAATTCAAAAGTAAGAAAAATATTTCCCTTGTAATGACTGAAGAGAGCTATTTGTTATAAAAGGAAGAAACCAAAAAATGTCATATACTTTTTACTAGCGGTAAATAAGAATGCAACAAAAACTATCTTCTAATGCGGTATCACACTAACATTTGGATGAGAATACAAGACTAAAATTACAAAATAAAAAGAAAATAATTAAAAATCTAAAGTACAGATTATTTGAAACATCTGGAGAAATTAGTAAGATTTTAATTTCACCCATTTAGGTGTATGTGCATATATATACATATACATATATATTTATACACACATATGTGTATGTGTGTATATATATATATATCATACCATCTTTATTGCTCATTATATGACACATAAAATAGTTTAAATGAAATACTTATGATAGTATTTCTATATTTAGAATCTCATATGATGGGAAAAAATTGGGGGTTTATATAGGAAGATCAAGGGAACACAACTCCTTATGAAACCTGGTCAAAATACACAGCTTATTTTTCTTTCCTTTTTGGTTTTTAATAAAAAGTATTATAGACAAAAAGAAAAAACAAAAATCCTCAAGACCATGATTTTCTCACCAGTTATTGTAAACAAGAAAAGATCTGCTTTCCCAAAATATTACAACTAAGACACAAATTTATTTTTAAAAAGGAAAGGAAGGAAAGAGAAAGATATTACTGTCCTTTTAGAATTAAATACTTACCCTTGTTTTTACAGATTCATTCTATCAGAAAGTTCTAGCAGAAACTAACACCGGAAATATACTCATGGCTTTCTAATTAACACATGAAAAAATACCCATTAAAAATATTAAAGATAAACAACATGCTAGAAACAGTTCCAATCTGATCAATGAATATGCTATGTGTAAAATTGCATGAAATCTGTTTTTTCTTATTTACTTATTATTATTTAATCCAGGAACCATTTTTGAGGCAATTTTACTTGACCACCACCCATTTCCTATTGTGACAAATGATTCAATACCCAGTATCTTCAACCATTTTTTAAATCCTCGAGTATTTAAGACTTACTGCCTAGAAGAATGTGTAAAAACATTACATAATTCAACATTTCTGTAACAGCTACTGCACTTGAAAATTAGTAACCAAATTCTGAAAAACCTGTTCTCTGCTTAAAACAAAAAACAAAAAACAAAAAAAAAGAACTTCCATAAATCTTTTTCAAAATGGCATCTGAAAAATAAATACCCTCAAGAAGACACTAATTCACAAATGCTTTTACAGGAAATAGCAGGAAACAATATTTTACACATTTCAAAAGGGCATCACATACTTCTGAATGTTGCAACAGACTCCAGATCTGCAATCGTGCTGCAGTCATGAATAAACATATTACTCTGAAGTTCTAAGTATGTGTAGCCATATCAAGGGCATGAAGCATGTATAACAGATTTGAAATGGATTTACATTACCTCCAACCTTAGGACCACCTGCTGAACCAGGCTTCCTTGCACTGTTGACAGGATTTCCGGACGTTTTAGGTGGAGGAACCTTGAAGGCTGAAGCAGCTGATGACGGCCTATTTCCATCCACTGATTCTTCATCATCGAAGCTTTTATCTGCACAAAGCATTAGAAGAATGTATTTAAGAGAACTAAGCTTTGTTACATTTTCCCTAAGGCTCAAAAATAAAATAAAGCCATATATAGAATCATTACTTTGGTAAGCTATGTAATACAAAATAAAGGTCCTTTGAATAAGCATTTATATATTGGCTAACACCATATAAAATAATCCTCTGTAATTTAAAATCAAAATGCAGTATTTTCATATTTCTTATATATATTAAGTCAAAACATAAAACAAAACATATTAACTCTAAAGGTAGTAAAAGTAATTTTCCTGTTTTTGCTACTCATATAAGCATTTTCTGCCAGCTCCTCCCATAGTGCATCTTGTAGCATGCCCTGCCTTATTCCTTATTCCCAGATTCTGCAACTTACAATCACAGATGCGTTTGCAAATCAGTCGCCTCATTCCTCTGAAAGCTCTTAATTTCCCTCACCCTAGGAGGCTCCCAACAGTTCACATGGCCAAATACAGTAAATTCGATACTAATCAAAGATTCTATCAAAAAAAGACAGAAACAACCACAGAACCACCACTGAGGTTTGTGCCGGCATTTTTCTTTCTCTTCCCTGCCCTAGGTGCTGTAACAGCCAATCAGCTACAAGGTGACATCATCTTATGGCAGCTACTGCCAGATGAAAGGTAAAAATTCTCCATGCATCTAAAATATTCTATAATCCTTATTCTATATCAAAATTTCAAAGGCATTCAAAACTAAAGGTTTAGAAATCTAAATATGTGTTCTTATTTGACATGAAAATTTATATAAATAGAAATTAAGGTTGTATGCAATATTCATTCTGCTGGGATGCTTATTATTGCATCAGTAAAGCACAGACTGCCACAGTGCTCATTACTGTGCATAATTAACTCTGTAATCTTAAAACCTGCTGTTTATTTAAGCCATAGAAATCAAACAAAACAATTTGTTTTCATAAATGATTCTGCAAGGCTCCTTTCGGAATATGAATGACCACACTAGCATCATCTACTTATATGTAAATGAAACACCTCCCAGCATACACATACACACACACATGCACACGCACAAGCACACGCGCGCGCACACACACACACAGTATATGCATTTTACTCTCCTGAAAAGATGGTTTTCTCTAGGACCCTGCACAAATCAACCATGACAAATAGATGGGCGAGGCAGAGAAGCAGCTTTACCAGACTTCAGATCAATATGCCAGAATCTTTTCCTTTCAATGGGCTTTCTATACCTAAACAAACACCCAGTCACCTAGAATTAAATAATTCCTATAAAGAGATACTATCAATACAACTATTAAATATATTTTAAATAAAATATGCCAAGAAAGTTTTAAGACTTTTATTAAAGGAAAAAAGAATCAAACAGACACTCTAATAAAAAGCCACATTCTATTTCAGAAAGTGTTTTTAAGTAATACAACTTGCAGGAAAAAATTATCTTCTACTCTTAAAAAATTGTTTTGTAGTATAACACTATTAGGGAATCAGTTTGGATAAATTAATAAGCTTAAAACCTGTGCAGTACATAGACTGCTCTGTTAAAAACACTAATATAATTCCAAATAAACTTTTTGCTACTATTATGTTAAAAAATGCAGCTAAGAAAGACAGAGTAGACATACAAATCTACAGAAAGTTAATCACTGAAACACAGAGTGGCCAGAAGTTCCCATGGAAACAGTATTCTGTTCCTACACACACACAAGGATTGAAAAGAGTAAATATGTTCCTACCATTAAAAAAAAAAAAAAATTAACATTCTCAAACTACTGGGAAATTAATTTTTAAACTTTTTATCAAAATACAGCAAAGTATACAAATCATCAGTATGCAGCTAATTAATTTTCACAAAATGACCATGCCAGTATAACCAGTATCCAGATCCACAGATTACCAGCATCCTGTAAGTGCCCTCAAGACTCATAAAAGTCTACATTTCCTTCCAAAACTAACTAGTCTTGAATTCTAACATTTGGTTTTGTTTATTTTCGAACATTATGTAAAAGGAATACAATACGTATTCTGGTATCTAGCTTCTTTTTACTCAGTGTTGGAAGATAATGTTTGGAAGATTCCTTTTCATTGCTTATAGTTTGCTAGTGTATGAAAGTACCACAATTGATTAATATCCATTCTACTACTGATAGATATGGACTGTTCCAGTTTGAGGTTATTATAAAATGGTACTACGAAGAGGTAAGCAAACAAAGTAAAAGGTTTCTAAAGATTTGAGCCTTATTGAGGAAGTAGTAAATACAGTAATTTATTTTAGATTATAATAAATCGAAGATGCATAGTAATATCTAGGGCACTGGTCTTCAAAATGTAGTGCCTATACCAGCAGCTGAGCGTCACCTGGCAATTTGTTAAAAATGCAAATTATTGGGCCCCAACCGAAACCTACTGAATCAGAAACTCTAGAGATGCAGCCCAGTTAATTTATGTATTAACAAGCCCTCCCAGTCATTCCAATGCATGATCCAGTTTAAGAGTCATTCCCCTAGGGGGGGGATGGCATTTTTTCTCTGTAAAGGACGACGTAGCGAATATTTTAGGCTTTGTAAAACCATATATATATGGTCTTTCCATACAACTACTCAATTATGACATTATAGCACCAAAGCAGTTATATACACACAATATGTAAACAAATGGGTGTGGTTGTATTTCAATAAAATTTTATATACAAAAACAGGAGGGCAGATGGATTTGGTCTATAAGCAACAGTTTGCCAATCTCTGCTCTAGGCTAACTACTAAAGAAAAATAAGTATACACATAGAAGAAAAAGAAAATAAATTTAAAATATCTGATTGACTGAAAAGAAGGGGAGAGACAAAAAGAATAAAACAAGTGGATAAGATAGAAAATGAAATAGTAAATACAAAACCAAGTATATTAGTAATTCTCTTAAATATAAATGAACTAGTACAGGTGAAAGATCCAGACTGAATTTTTTAAAACTGGCTGCTTAAATGAGATATATTTTTACCTTTAAGGTCACAAAAAGGTTAAGGAAAGACAGACCAATGATGCAGCTATACTAATTTCAAATAAAGCAGTTTGAAAATGCATTACTAGAGATAAAGAGAGATGTTTAATAATGAGAAAGAGGTTATTCCACGGGAAAAAAATCAGAGCCCTGAATATTTATGTACCCAATAACACAGCTTCAAATATATAAAACAAAAACTGAAAAACTAAAAGGAAAAATAAATAAATCTACAAACACAGGAAGAAATAAAATTTTACCCACCTCCAATAAGGTTATGGTTTTTTTGACTATCAGCTAAAAGAATTCATAAAATGAATTCATTATCACTACCCCTAAAATTTAAAATTTGTAAAACAATAAATATTCTGGGCTTAAATTTTTTAAAAATAACTATGAAATATCAAAACAAGTCTCAATTATTTTCTTCCTAGCAGCTATCACTTACTGAAATAATAGACACTAATTTTTCTATGTGGATTGGAAGCTTAAGAACAGAAACTTTGTCTTGTTCATGCTGCAACCCCATTACCTAGAATAGTCTAAAAATAATTGTCAGAGCAAACCAACTCTTTCTGCTGCTAGCCTTGTCCCCTAAAGTTTATTCTCAATATGTGATCCTGGGTTGAACAAACTCATAACACAATCACTATTCAAAATCCTCTTATGACTACATAAAAAGGCCTACCAGAACTCTAAGATCTTAAATGTCATGTAGGTCTCTCCAACCTTATCTCCTACCTATTTTCCCCATTCTCACTAATCCCACCCCGCCAACCTAGCTTCCCTGCTATGATTCATGTCAGGGCCTTTGAACTTGCTCCTTCTGCCCTGAATGCTTTTTTCATCCACATCCATACGTTCACTCACCAGTTTCATGTCTTTATTCATCTGTTGCCTTCTCAATGAAGTTTTCCTCTGGATACTAAAATCACAAACACCCTAGTGTTTTCCCAACACTCTATTACTCTGATGTACCCCTGCCTCCCTGCATTATTTCTTCCTGGCACTTACCATCTATATATTTCACTTACTTTGCTTATCTGTGTTCTGCTGAAATATATGAGCTATTGGATAAAAACTTTTGTCAATTTTGCCCTCTGTTTTATCTTCAACATGTAGAAAAATATCTAGAATGGCACACATTTCATAGTATGGAGACTTTCAATCTTCAGTGAAAACATTACCAAGTTATTTAAAGTAATACTACAAAGGCAAACAATATTATACACTAAATAAGGCACATATTTTAATATGTAATAAAAGCAATAAATATTTTATAAGATATTAAAAAATACAAGGATAAAACCAGTACAGTGGAACTTCCTTTCCAAAGGCCTTGTGGGGCAAAGGGAACAGAATTCAAAGTCCACATTAGATGCAGAGTCTAATAAAAGACTCTTCCCACCAAAAGCTCGTATACCAAACAACTATACCCTTGAGGTTAAAGTAAATCATAGGTAAGATCTTATCTTCCTATAGTCAATTCCTTTCAAGCTTTTTTCAAAAGAGAATAACAGAGAAGTGAATCAAATAGAGTGCTTCATTAAGGTCAACTGCTTGGGCGGTCCAGACACTCAAGACCTTAAACTCTGTGGGCTCAGACTGGTAGCACTTTCAACCAACAGCCAAACAAAATGCAAAATTTCCCTGAAAGAAAGGTGTCTGGCCTCAAATTACTCCCACAAATAATTTTCCACAAGGCACCAGGTACAACAGGAAACAAGGCACCATGAGCAAGAACAAATAAAAATAAACAGATAATAGGAAAAGACCCACTTAAAATCCTATAGTTACCAGGCATGGACTATACAATAAATGAGCAAACTTGACTTTGGGGATTGAAAAATTATAAAAAATGACATAGATTTTTAAAATAACCAAATGGAACTTCAAAAAATGAAAATATAGTAACTGAAATTTAAATTCAGTGGGCAGGCATAACAGTAGCTTAGACACAGCTCAAGGGATCATTAGTGAACTAAAAGATAAGTCAGAAGACACCACTTAGGATACATACAGTAGGTGCTCTAATATGTACTAAATAAACAAAAAAAAGGATGAAACAACAAAAAGCAAACTACAAATTATGGCTGTATTGACACTTTTATTCTTGCTCCAAAGTTTCAAAAAAAGACTAGTATTGCTGGGTACATAAACTGTACAAGATAAGCATATTAAAATATATTAAAGGACAGAAATTAATAAAATGAGCAGGCTGTAGTGGTTTTCTATATAAGGGAGATGGAAAACATGGAAAGAAAATGGAGGAAAGAAGGGGAGTAGGAAGAGATAGAAACAGAGAAGGAAGATATGGAAACGAAGGAGGAAAAGATGGAAATGGTGGAGGCAGGAGAGGGAGGAGATGAAACAGAGGAAGAGGAGGAAATAGAGAAAGATGGAAGAGATGGAGAGGAAGGGGAGGTAGATGGAAGAAGAGATTAAAGATAGAGCAGGAAAAAGAAGAGGAAGAGACTAGAGGAAGAAGGGAGAAGGGGAGAAACAGGCAGAAAGAAGATGGAAAATGAAGACCAAGTAGAATAAGGTTTTACCTTTCGTTGCCTTCATGTAACACTTGGAAACTGTCCCCAGCAAGCACTGAGACAGTATAGGCCCACGATGACATATATGCATGCCTGAAAGTCAAAAAGCTCTGAAAACCCAGCTTTTAAACTCATTTGGTGGCATAAACTGATCTGAACTCAGTTTATGACAAAACATGATGTGAACTGTTATGAGGCTATTTGTTATATTTATTCTACTCAGTACGAATTCACACACATTTAATTCCAAAAACATGGCTGGGAGTGGTGGCTCATGTCTGTAATCCCAGCACTTTGGGAGGCCAAGGCAGGTGGATCATTTGAGGCCAGCAGTTTGAGACCAGTCTGGCCAACATGGTGAAACCTCGTCTCCACAAAAAATACAAAATTTAGCCAGGCATGGTGGTGCACGCCTGTTATCCCAGCTACTTGGGAGGCTGAGGCAGGAGAATCCCTTAAACCCAGGAGGTGGAGGCTGCAGTGGGCTGAGATTGCGGCACTGCACTTCAGCCTGAGCAACAGAGCGAGATCCTGTCTCAGGAAAAAAAAAAAAAAAATTAATGTGCTTGATTATAGGGTGCTGCCCCAGGCCCAGCAAGAACTGTTACATAATGCATGGGGTACATATGACCTTATTAATTTTCTAAAATCTGATACATTCTGAATTCCAAAACACAAACAGTCCTGGTTTCAGATAAGGGTCTGTGAATTTATATTCATCATATCTTGTCTCTTTTTTTCTTTTTCTCACTGCAGGAAAGCCATGAAATGGCTTTTTAAACTTTTATCTCACTTTTTTTTTTTTTTAAGACAGAGTTTTGCTGTTGTACCCCAGGCTGGAGTGGAATGGCATGATCTTGGCTCACCGCAACCTCTGCCTCCCAAGTTCAAGAGATTCTGTTGTCTCAAGCCTCTTGAGTAGCTGGGATAAGAGGCATGTACCACCAAGCCCAGCTAACTTTGTCTTTTTAGTAGAGATGAGGTTTCACCATTTTGGCCCAGATAGTCTTAAACTCCTGACCTTAGGTGATCTGCCTGCCTCGGCCTCCCAAAGTGCTGGGATCACAGGCCATAAGCCACCACACCCGGTCTCCACTTAACTTTTATGGGTACATGTATTCCAAAACCCAAAACTTCTGCTTCTCCAATTCATATAAAAGATAAAAAACTGTTCCATATTACATGGCAAATAAAGGAGCAAGTCAAAATGTTACTACAACTCACAGAAAAAAATTCATTTTGTGTGGATTTTCTTCAGTGGAACAAACAATTCAGTAAGAAGAATCCACAACACCATGAATTTTCATGCACAAAATATGCTTCACTTCACATTAAGTAGTTTATTATACCAAAGTTCCTCTTTTCTCTTGAAGCTGTATCCTTCCTTATTCTAATTAAAACAATGAACAACAAGACTTGGGATTTGTGAGCTGTTTTACACTCTTACATACCCAGCCAAATTACAAACTGAGATTAGGAAACAATAATCCCCATAAACTATTGTACCACAGATGCCTTGGAAAACTCAAATTTTAGCTGTCTATACTTCCCACACTGTACTTTTGCAATGAGATGCTTTCCTTGGCTTTTCTCTAATCTCACAGGTCTCTCTAGCAGCTCAGTCTCTTCTGCTGGCTGTTCTTTCTCTACCCTACAATTAATTAAATGTTGACTATTCTCTTTTTCTCCAGACTATCCACTCTCTATATGACCTCATTCATTCTCAATGGTTTTAAATACCTTCTTTATGCTGACAGCTCTCAAATGTTTGTCTCTAGCCTAGACCATCTCTGAGTTGCAGACCTATATATCCAATTGCCTACTAGATATCTCCCTCATGGGTATCTCCAAACCAATCTAATGTGATATAGATACAAAACACCAACATCATCCAAAACTGATCTCCCTAAGTTCTCCCCCATCCCAGTAAATAACATCAGTGTCTATTCAGCTGCTCAAGTTCATAATGTGGGAACCCACCTCAAGTTTTCCTTTGACCCACACAGATATCTACCAACAGTTCCTGTGTATAATTCCAAGCTGCATCTTAGATCCACCTATTTCTCTTTGCCTCTGCTGCCACTCCTAACCTAAAGCTAGACCAGTATTGTCTCAGCCTATATTACTACCACAGCCTCTTAAATGGTCTCCTTGCTTCTTTATTTGACTTCCTTCCAAACCACAAAGTAGACAATATAATCTTCTAAAAAAGTGATTTGGATCAATGGCTGCCAAAATCACTAATGAAAGGCTGGGAGGGGGGAACTGTAAAGGACGGATCAGGCTGACAACACCTAAACACACTGTTCAATATTGCATCACAAATAAAGACAATCAGACAGCATACGCCTTCTGAAAGAAATCCACAATACCACACATGAAAATATGTACCAACCCCACTATAATAAATTAGACTTGATTCTGATCAAACCATTAGAAAAATTTTCAATTTTGAGCAAATATAGGAGATACAGAAACATTAAAAAGCAAAAATATAAAAGCAACATACGATGCAATAAAAAATTCCAGTGTGCAGGAAGAATATTTAACAGACTTTTTTCTTCAATAAATAAATGGCAAGAGGAGAAAAAGTGAGATAAATCCTATAGATGAATAGAGCCTTAAGAAGTATACCAATCAATTGCAATGGTGAACCTTCTTCAAATACTGATTTAAAACAAACTGTAAAAAGATATTCACAAAACACTTGAGAAAATGTGAATACATTATTTGACACTATGGATTAAACTTTTAGGTGTGACAATGGTATTGTAACTGTCTTTCTAAAAGACACTTTATTTGATATATGTGATGAGTATTATGTACACATACACACACATCTTAGTCCAGCAGGATAACAGAGATGGAAGAAGATGGGGTAGGGATATAGATAAATAAATACTAGTCATGTACTGATAATTTCTTGAAACTGGATGATGAGTGTAATGGAGGTTCATTAAAATACTCTCTATTTCTGGGTATGTTTGAAATACTTCATTAAAAAATTATAATAACTTTATAATCACTTTACTCCCTTGCTTAAAATCCTGCAATGGAATCCCAATAAACAACTCAAAAGGGCAAACAAAATGAAATGGGGGTGAAATATGTGAAATCAGCATCTAAAAGATCATAGCAAATTCTTAAAAGATGCAAATAAAAAGAAGGGACATTCCCTTTGCCTTGAGCTGTCAAAAAAGAAAACAACAGCTACTGAAGAATAACGCCATGTCACCACAGCAAAGCTGCAATTTGGAATTCTCAGACACTAAAACAGTAGAGAATTGATCTACCTTGCAGAATAACAGAGAAGTGACTATTTCTAAGCCAGAAAGTACAGGGATGAGTATAAGGAGCAACTGAAAATCTATGGAATGGTTTTATTAAACTCTTTCCCATCCCCAATTCAGGGAGCACAGTATTTTACACAGTCTGCGTGCGCGCACACACATACACAAACACAATTTTTTGAAAATGGAACCACTCAAAAAAAAAAAAGTAAGTTCTTGGACACATTTAACTTTTGTTCGTCAAAGTTAAAACTTAATAGAAGGAATGGGTGAGAAAGTCAAGGATATCTCTCAGAATATAGAGTAAGAGAAAAACATAAAACTTGAAAGCAAAGACAAAACATAAAGACAGAGGATCAACACAGGAGGCTCAATATCTGAATAATAACAATCAGGTAAGAAAAAACTAAGCTAATAAAAGAGAAAAGAATCAAATAGTAAAAATGTAAAACATCTTCAATTTAAACTAAAATGAAAAAATATAGCAAAAGTATTAGAAATAAAAAATTCAAGCACTTCAAAAAATAAGACAATTGGCTATATTTTAATATTCACATGAAGATGCAGTATTGTCAGCAGCACAATCTTTAGTTAATTATTTATTTATAAGAAATAAAGTCAGTTTTATACAAAGTTTAATAGAGGCTAAGATATTTGATAAAGTATCCTGAAATTTCTAGGTAAATATAACTGACTAGTAGTTAATATATTTTAAGACTTTTAGCCTTTTATATAAAGGGGCCCTTTCAAAATTCAAGACTTTGAACAGTTCAATGAAGTAAAGAGACAATCACAATTTAAACCACTATTTGGTATTCATGAAATTAAATGACACATGCCATAATAGCCATAATATCAAACTAATTAAGAAATGAGGCTCAGAATCAGGTTTATTTAGAACCTTTACAAAAATCAAGCCATGTCCAGTACTTAAATTTTCAAGACAGTTATAGACTGACTATTGCAGCTGTAAGAACATCAATTGTACTATTCTATATGTACAAAGAAAACATATAAACCTTTTCTTGAAGATTCAAGTTCATTAGCAATATCAGGTTTCAGGATATGTTACTACTGATGCCCAACCTCCTGCAGCCAGGGGGTTAAATGAGACTGCCTCAGAAGGGTACAGTATTTATTTTTAATAAATAATTATTAAAAATTAACATATGTAATTTATATAATAAAAATTTTTGAATAATTATTTATTCAAAGGTACAGTATATGCACTTATATGCCCTTACCACAGACCTAAAACACAGGATGGTTGTACAACACCATTCAATGGCTACAGCAGGAGGGTACTATAGGGTTGCTTTATTTTAGTCATTGTCTATTTTCAACCTTTGTGCTTGCTGCTAACTGCCTGTATTACTACTGCTAATGCCCAATCTTCTGTCCCTTGTAATGTACTTTTTTGCCTTACAGACTTCTTTTCCCTCTATCAATGTTCCTACAAGAAAAGTTGGCCTTTTTGACAGTAAGTCAAATGGTTGCTTTCTTTCATTAATTTAAATTACCCAATCCTAGTATATCATAAAGAATATTCAACCACATGGAAGAAGAGAGATATATTTAGTATTAATTTCTTTCTATTGTTCTATAAACAATTGTAAACCAAGTTATATATTAGTTTGATATAGTCCTAGAAGGCTGGTCTCTAGAAAGCCATGGTTACATCATCACTTGTATATATATTTTTAAAGACTCATTTTTTGAATAATAGACCGTGTTGAAATGCTAAAAGTTTAGAAACACTCTATTTACAACAAAACCTTATTTCTTTCCAGCCACTCTGCAGCATAACAACAAAAGGCCAAATTCCTCTTGCACGCTTTTTGAGGCAGATTGCAGGGCTCAGCACCACATAATAATCCTACAGGTTTTTAACTCTATCTGGTTTGATTGTCCAGAGCTACTGCATGATTATCTGACTGCTTGGTTTAATACTCATGGGTAAGAGTGAAGACAACTAAACTGAAAAGCCTCCAAACCCACCCCCAATTCTTAAGTGAAAGTCATTACAGTGCTTCACAAATCCAAGTTTGCCTAGAAATAAAACTGCTAATGAAATCTTTCCTATGGTCTTTAAGTTAAGCTTATAAAACATATTCAATAGATAACAGATTAGTAAGTGAAAACTTATTAATCTGTTGGTCAAACAACCAAAATTTGGCTAAGGATGCTGAAAGGCAATCTACAGAAAAGGAAATATAAATAACCAAACATATGAAAATGATCAATCTTATCAGAAAGCACAGATGTTTATAAAGGGTGAGATATTTTTCAACCATCTGATAGGCAAATTTTAATAATAACCAGAACTGAAAAGAATGTAGGACAGCAGGCACTACTGGTGGGGGTATAGGAGCGAAAGCCTCTTTTGGAGAAAATTACCTATACCTAACAATTCTAAAATGAATGAAAACTTTGTTTCAGAAATTCCATGTCCAGACTATTTTAAGAAATATAGATGTATGTGTACACGCAAACACATGTGGTTTGTACGAAGATGCTTATTTCAGAACTATTTAGAAAAATTATATATAGCAAATAAATTTCCATATAAGACAAAATGGTTATGATATGTCCATATTATAGAATACTATGCAACAGTTTAAACAGATGATACAGAATAACACATGATCGTATTTTTTAAAAAAATTCTTAATGCCATACTAAGTAAACACAGCAAATGGCAAAATTACATTCAGAATGGTATCATTTACGTAAACACAGTCAAAGCAAAACCATATACTTTGATACTTAATATACATGTGAAGGCACAGTAACAGGTAGGAAAAGACATGTTCCACATTATTGAAAGTGTTCTCCTCTGCTTATACCTGGAATCAGGGCTTGGAGGTAGTTTTGAAGGGATTTTTGCTTTATCTTCCTTGTTTGAATTTTGAAAAGGAAATGACATTTGTATATTAAGTTCATAATTAAAATAAAACAAAAAACATCAGGTAGGGGTAGTGTAATCCATTTGTTTTATACATTTATGTTGTGTATGTTTACATGATTCTGGTACAGCGTATGTGCATTGGATGTGATAAAGACTAATATGCAGAGGAGTATATATCAAACTGTTAAGAACTATATAAATTCCAAGATAGCCTATTACTATAGACATATCTTTATTGTTTAAATTTTTTAAGAAGGCAGGTTTTTTTAAAAGAAGAGAATTAGCTGGAATATTTGTCAGAGGTTGTTAGTTTAAAAAAAAAAATTCCTAACCAGTCCACATGTTGTTATATATTACTTGAAAAATGAAAATGTAAGCAAATATAAAACTATAACCATTTAACCTAAAATGTTTAAGAAAGAAAATAAAATCTGGTTACGGCCCACACCAAATGCAACATTTAGACTTATCTACAAATTAAGGTTTTTTTTTTTTTTTTTTTAAATAGGAAGAAACTTGGGAATTCCCCTAAATATATGAGAACTTGTCAATCCTGCTTTTGTTTTAAAAATTGGTATTGAAAAATTATTTTCTCAATTATTTCCATAAGATCATATAAAAGTTACATAAATTCTTAGAATAAATCATAACAATATGCCAGCCAAATTTTCTATCAGATTTCCATTTAAATGTACGTAATAGGTTAAATGACTGTCTACCAATACCATCATTTTGATGAATTTGTATGCTATTCCTCATAGCCCCCGGGGAATCACTTCATAGAAAGAAGAGGTCACTAAATACATAGTCATAGGAAGGCTGAAACTGTTAAGAGTTAAAACCTCCAGATATGGACCAGTCTTCCTTAAGAAACTAGCAAAAAAACACTTAAAACATTTTTGAGAAACCTCAGATTTCCCTTCATACATATCTGTGATGTTGATGTCATTATAAAGTATTCCTCTAGGCCTCGTAACAAAAAAAAGGTGTAATGAAAAAAAGAAAAGCTCAAATATTAAGTGTTATAATAGAAAATACCAAATGCACATTTGTGACTCTAGATTTGGTTCTGGCTTGCTTTCTGTGCCTGGATCTGGGACATATCATCCCAGCAAGTCTCAGTTTCCCAATCTGTAAGATGGAAATAGCAAAATACTCTGAACACTTCACAGAGTTATTCATAGCTGAGGAGTTAAAATATATTAAGTATATGAAAGTGCTTTGGAGAACTACTAGGCATTACAGAAATAATGTGTTTTAAAAATGATCCTTACCAAGCTAAAACACTGGCAAAATCAATTTTTAATCAAATTATACCCTGTGTGTAATCTTAAAAGGCTAAATATTTTCTAGAAAATTGTTTACTAGGACACTGACAATTAACTATCATATGAATTAAAACAGTGCCCATGGCAAGCCATTTTGCCTCTTTAAATATTTTATTTTCACAGAATTCTACTTGTGTCAAATACAACAAGAAAGATATCAAGCTGGCTAGTCAAATCTTCCTGCCAAAATCTGTCATTCCTCCAAAGGCAATGTTCTTCCTCTAATCTTTTGCATATATTCTACGTTTCTCCCAATATCCCTTCGTATCTACCACCGAGACTGGACCTTGCTTGGGTTGCAAGGTAAATTGTCACCTTATGCTTGCCAGATCCCACACAGACACATCAAGTGAAAAAAGATGTCAAATGACATGCACACACATGCACAAATGCACACACAAGTGTACACACAAACACACAAGTGTTCTTCATTCTTTAGGGAGAAATATATTTCTTACACAGCAAATGATCGTCACCTTAAAAGGAAGTGTATAACACAAGCAAAAGAAGAAAAATAAATCTTACTCACCATCTCCCATAGCCATTCAGATGGTCCAGGGAGCTCTCTGAAACCAAAAGGTCAAATAGCACAGCAAATAAGTGCAGCTCAGTGCCTGCGCCACTGGGCTCGGCCTGCAGCCACCGGGAGCACTGTGTGACCCAGGCCTCGCTGCAGCTCTGCACCGCAATAGCCAACAGCTGCTACTCCACTTCAAAATAAAAGTCTGGGGTCTTGCTGAAAACCCTCGTTTATTTAGCAGAGCCTAGAAGGACTTGATCAAGATTATTCTTTAGCTGCACATATGCTGTTGGATACAGGTTATGATGTTTCTCCTTGTACTAGCTGCCTGAAATTTAATCTAAGAAAAGCTCTGGGAGCCAATAAATGCCATCCCGCTGGGGGACTTTTAATGCAATCATCAAAACACAAGGCATGTGTTCAGCAATCATTTTCTGCTTCCCTAAAGATATCCATGTAATCAGTAGCAATCACATGATCTGATGGATTAACTGATTTGCGCCTTTTTAAAAAGGTTTTCATCCTTTTGTCGTTACCTTTTAATATTTACAACAGAAGATTGCTAGAAGTGCACAAACAGGAATAGCCCAGTTTCCATGATTAACTGCTCTCATTATGCAGGAAGCATTTCTGGCTGCCGTAAACAAATCACGTCAAAGGCAGCCCATCAAAGGCTGCTCTGTGTGTGGACAGCAGGGCCACACGGAACAAAGCTTGCTTCTGGTGGAGACAGAACCTAGCCAGTGCGCAGCTGCAGGGGCGCAGAGCACCCGCTATCCAAGCTGCACAACCATCAGCACATTGTCAAGCTCTGAGAAGGCCCTGGGGCTCATGGTCACAAACAGATACATTTTAAAAATCAACCAAAGAAAAGAGCTTCTTGCTTTTCACCAAAGGGTATGTTATAAAAATATATAAAGCTGGACTGGAAGTTATCTTATTGACTCATAGAAGCCAAATATTAAGGTAATTTCAAAGCCTAATTTCCAGGCTTTATTTTATTGCCAGCCTCCATAGACAATTCTTTTCCTAGCAACTGTTTCAGAGAAACCAAAAAATACTTTATGTACAATGATTGCATGGGCAAGACTGCATTAGGTGCTACACACACACTCAACAAATAAGAATTATGCACAGTTTTTTCACAGTGAAAGAGAAGATTTGCAGTTAACAACCACCAACCCTCTTAGTGTTTACATCCTTGGTTTGCCCAGGAGATTGTCTAGAAAGCTCCATAACGACACCAGAGCCTGCTATAATCGGGGGCCTCCAACTTATAGTCTTTTCTTTTTAAAAGGGCTGGTGTTCCCTCCTTCTAGTCACGATCTGACAAATTTTAAATCCAGTTTTCTTCTAATAGCAGAATTAATTAATTCTACTGCACTTAAGGACTCTGCCTCATGTACTTTTGTAATATAACAAGTTGAGTTCAAAACACCAGCAAGAGGAAAAAATGATGTGTTCTCACTATTTCAACTAAATGATATGCTCAAATCTCTGATAGAATTTACTTAATGTTCTGAACTAGGGCTTTAGAAAATCATGTCAAATAATCTAATCAGAACTTAAAAGAGTATAGAAATGGCAAATATGAAAAAAAATCAGAGACAAAAGTATGAGATGTAAAAGTTATGCATTTGAACATGCAGGAGGGAAGAGGAAGAATAAAGAGACTATTTCTCTGAACAATAAATGTAAAAGAGAGAGTGTTAGGCAATGTCTTTCCGACTTATCTTATTTCTCTCTAGCCTAAAACTCTTTAGAGATTTCCTACTCCTAGAAGTCCATCAAAACTCCTCCTATGGGGGACAAGGCCCCGATGCTATGGTTCCTACTCAACTTATCCAATTATCTCTCACACTGGTTCTTCCCTCCAACCCACGACCAGCCTCAATGGGCTCCAAGCAGCCTTGTACTCCCTTCTGTTCTTCAAAAATACAAGTCCTTTTCTACCTTTGGGCTTTTATGGTCACAATTTTCTCTGCCCAAAGTGTTTACCAACCATTTATCCCATGACTGGCTCATTCTCATTTATCAGGTCTCAATTCAAATACGTCACCTCTTAAAGACGCCCGTCCCACTGTTCTATCTAAAATGACATCACTGAGTTATTTACCATCTCAATACTCTATTTACCTAACTTATTGGCTGTTCAGATGACTTTTAGCTCTAAAAAAGTTATACCACCTTTATAACGAATCTTTTGGGTTCTTGTATTTAGTAAAATAATTTTTTTCAACACAAAACAATAGGCTGTAAGATGTGTGATGTCTCAGTACTATGATTTAAGGTAAAGACACACTAAAAAATCTTATTTACCATAATAGTTTCTGGTCACAGAATATCATGTGGAACAAATCTGAATTGTGTGCCATGTTTGGATAGACCCAAAACAATCTTTTTTGCATAAATACACCAAGTGAGGGAGAGAAAAGGTGGTATCTTCAATAGCTCTTTGTATGCATAAACTATTTTCACAAGATTTCATGTTCAGCCTTTACCCTGTCCTAAGATGTTTTCATGTTTCTATAACTTTATTTATAGTTTTAGTTTTAATGTGCAATAAAAATGAATCAACAAAGGCCTGAAAATTTTGTGGGGAAAAATTGTCCAGAAATAAAGAAGCTGAATTAAACTCCATGATATTAGTTTATGTACAATGTGCCTTTAAATTGTTACTTACAAAAATTTGTTTTCAGTATTTAATTGACATATTTTTCCACCTGGGAAAACTACTCAAGTATCACGGGCTGGGATGAAACACACCATAATTTTTCTCATTAATACTGGTGAAAATAATTTTTTCATCTAATGGCCTTTCACTTGGCAGCAGGGTATTTAGGAATAATTTAAATTCATTAAACAAGGAGTAGTTATATTTGCTTCTCTATCAACTGTAACTACATTGTATATTCATTTGTTTACTTGTTTATGATCTATTTCCATCACTAGATTATAGGATCCTTAAGGGGAGAAATTTCATTATCTTTTTCCTGCTGTGACATGATCTAATTTACACTTTAAGAAGATTCGTATGATTTCTGAGTAGCAAATGTATTCCTGGGGGCAAACGTGGAACAGAAGTCTATTGAAGTACTTCAGGTAAAAGCTAAAGGAGATTTACGGTAGGATATTAGCAGTAGAGACAAAAAAAATAAGCAAATTTGGGATATGTTAGTATTTCAGAAGTAGAAGTATTTGATCAGTTAGAACAGGAAATCAAGTTAGGTTTCCAGCTTGAGCTGATGATGGTGCCACTGACTAAAATGGCTAAGACTGGAGAAGGAACAGATCTGAGGGGTAAGAAGAGACAACAGGGTTTCATTTTTGGATACAGTAAGCCTGAAATGCCTGTTAGGCAGCCAAATAGGAATGTCATCAAGGCCACAGGATACCAAGTCTAGATCTAACCCAAAAAAGAGATGAATAATGGCTAGAACTACACACTGGGAATCATTAGCAAAGAGTTATCATTTAAAGCATTTGAGTACGGTTAGATCACTAAGAGAGAATAAAAACAGGGAAGAGGAGACCTGGGCCCTAGGATTTGCCAACATGATAAACAGGTTTCCTTCTTCTAGCATCCTCTCTTGTTAATTACTTCATTAAGGATTTTTTTTCAATGACAGCATAATATTATCATCAAAAACATTATAACCAATATAGACTTTAACTTTCACATTTGACCATACTTGCAATATTCAGACTGCAATTGTCAATGCAAACAATCTTTGAAGTCTTCTTCAAAAAAAGTAAATGCCAGAGACTAACTCCAAACCTCTGTTTATTGAGTGATAAAGGAATGGGAACTAAAAAATAAGAAATAAAAAAGCTTGGGCAGGGCACAGTGGTTCACGCCTGTAATCCCAGCACTTTGGGAGGCTAAGGTGGGCAGATCATAAGGTCAAGAGATGGGGACCATCCTGGCCAACATGGTGAAACCCCGTCTCTGCTTAAAATACAAAAAAATTAGCTGGGCGTAGTAGCACACGCTTGTAGTCCCAGTTACTCGAGAGGCTGAGACAGGAAAATCACTTGAATTCGGGAGGCGGAGGTTGCAGAGAGCCGAGTTGCACCACTGTACTCCAGCCTGGCGACAGAGCGAGACTGCATCTCAAAAACAAACAAAACTCTATTTTGAAGGTAACAGAAATAATGCCACAAAACACAAGAATAACAGTGCTTTCGAAATAAACCATACACAAACAATGAATACCTTAGATTTTACAAGTATTCTACTTTTTTTCCTTAGAGTTGTAACCACTTAGTCTGAAATACACAAATGATCATGTTATGAAAACACGCAAGTTCAGGGATCTTGTGTATAGCAAATCTCTTCCTACTGTTTCTGATTTCTATAGAAATCGACAGAGGTAACTGCTAGAAAAATAAGGAGGAGGTACTTAAGACACTTTCTATTCAGAGAAGAGAAGTGAGAAACTTCTGGCATTCAAGGTAAGGACTGGTAGCACTGAAGTCAATTTATGCTTCTGGAACTAAGTTTAGATGTGTGTAAACAAAATCTTTCTAACGCTCACTTATTCCATCTGACGTCCTGCAACATATCATTGTCTTGGTTTAACCCAAAGAACAGTAAGTAAATTATATTAGTAACTAGTTTTCCTATTATTTGACTATAAATTCACACACTAAATTTTTACTTCAACATTATTTATATTACTAAGTTAACCACACTCTCTTTAATATGAAGCTACTTTACTAGGTGGAAAAACCACCGATACTATCTTTGGAAATATATTCTTTACATATATGGCTAACTAATATTTAAAGTCTCAAGTGTAGGTAAACGCTACCCAACAAAGCTAAACATAATTTATCAACTTCACAAAAAGGAGAGGAACCACAAAAATCAAGTAAGTACCAGATATTAACTCCAAACCTCCCTAAAGTCCAACTTGGTCTCATTTTACTTAAGAAGCCCAAGGCAATTTATGCTAGTCAAGTTCCTGTGTATGAGCTTCTTCATCATTACCATCCATGATAGTCTGCACACAGATATAATAGAACCCATCAAGCCCACAATTTCTATTAAAGACAACTAAGCAAAGCAATTATTTTAGGTATAAAAATGCATTTTATGCATAGAAAATGGAAGGCAAGAGGGTCATCATACCTCAACCCAGAAGACACAAAAAATAAGGCAGTATCACCAAAAAAAAGAGCACCATCATGTTACACAATTGACCCACTATTACATTTTCACTCACACCAAAAGAATCAGGATAATTATCAGCAGGATGTAAATATTTTGTTATTATATCTCAACTAAATTTTCAAGCCACAAAATCAACTCTTTTGAATCAGTGATATAATCATTGACCTGAAAACACATTTTAGCTCCTAAAATTTTGCTAAATATTCTTAGAAGTGTTTGAGAGCTTAATTACTCTTACCTTTGCAGACACTCAAAATCATACCGCCTGAACTTTGCACTTCATCAAATTTGGCAAATATCATTTCTAATCTGGGAATAAAGAATAAATTGTGTTTGATTTTTTTTTTACATATAGATTAAATAGAAACAATTTCCTTCACCATTCCCTTAGAAAAAACAATTGTAGGGATTCAGCTACTTTTCTATACAACTCTCTTTCACAATTAACTCACTTACTAAAAGAAGACACAAAACCCATATCTCTTCAGTTGAAAGAAGTCAAATATAGGTAGGATTCTACATACTTGCAGGTGAAAAGACAATTTTTACACAAAGCAATTTCTCATCATTCATCATAAAATCATTTCTCCAAATCTAACAAAAATATTCTAGTTCCAACCTCATAAGTGTACTCCGTCACCAAGGCATCTTTTAAAGGCACATAAAAGTCATGCCAAAGTAACTTAAGGCAAACATAAAAACAATTAAATATAAAACATCAAAAACTAAAAAGACAGCTCGTATCACTGATAGTCTGATGCTGTCCCTGTTAACATGACTATTTTCATACAAAACCAATTCCACTGGCGCTTCTCATTTTATATTCAGGATACTTACACTTTCTATACTTAATGCTATCACTTTTCTTAGTTAAAAACGTGTTTATTACGAAAGTAATGTACATTCATTATAAAAGAAAATTAGGAAATATAAATAGGAACCAAAAAAACACATTTCTATCAATCAGAGAACATATTTATTAACTGTATCCCTTCTGATACTTTTCTATTCATATAAAAATTTTCTTCAGAGTGAAATGGGATCAGGCTGACGGCACTTTTTTTTTTTTAGTTTTTCTTTCCCTTTCCAATATATTGTGCTATGATTCATTCTTAAATTCGTAACTTAGAGAATTGGGAAAGGGAGGAGGGTCAACTGTCATGCTGCCTTTAGTTGCCAAATGTTCTCCTATGACTTACAAATACATATCTGTCACAATTTCGTTTTCTAAAACCTTACTTAAGCCTTGGTCCTCATGGCGGTCATTTCTTACCAGTAAGTTAAAGATATAGATACTTTCATTGGCTTATTTTAGTAAGAACTAAATGCTTTTTTAAATTTGAAATCTCAGAAGAATTAATTATAATAGGATTTCTAAACCTTAACATCACCTCCTACTTCCAATAAATTCAACAAATACAACTATTTACGTATCTGAAAGCATTTCAGTTCGAAGACACAGGTCCCTTTATCCTACAGAGCAGTATTTTCTGGAGGGTTGGACACACACCAGCAGGTTGCCCAGAGATAAGAGGCGGACACGAGATAGAAGGAAACACTAGAATTAGAAGCTGGAACCTCAGAAAGGAGGCCAGGTGCAGAGGCTCATGCCTATAATCCCAGCACTTTGGGAGGCCGAGCAGGGCAGATCACCTGCGCTCAGGAGTTCAAGACCAGCCTGGCCAACATGGCAAAACACACATCCCTACTAAAAATACAGAAATACAAAAATCAGCCAGGCATGTGGCACACACTTGTAGTCCCAGCTACTAGGGAGGCTGAGGCACAAGAATTGCTTGAAACTGGGAGGTAGAAGTTGCAGTGAGCCTAGATCCTACCAGTGCATACTCCGGTCTGGGTGACAGAGCGAGATTTTGTCTCAAAAAAAAAAAAAAGAGAGAAAGAGAGGATTTAGGAGAGAGTTGTTTGAAAAAAAGCAGAACAAGACATGAAGGGGCATAACACTCAGCTATAGATCAGGAGAACAGCAGTAGAAAATTCAGGACAGAAAGCTTGGAAAGAGAAGCGGGTTGGCAAGGAATTAAGGTAAGGCAGATAATACATGGAGACAGGAATGGAGATGTAAGCAGCTTTAGCGGAAGAGGGGTCAAATGAAATAGTAGGCAAATATAATACGAATATGGGAGAGAGGAGGGGAAGGGAAAGGAAGAAAAAAGGGGTCAGAGTAGAAGTATCACCCAAAGGTCTTTTGGGACTGGATTGGGCTAAGAAAGACACACAGCATTACCTTACAGCACACAAATTACCTTACAGCATTCACCTTGCTGCCAGCTCTCCAGTTACTCCATATACTCTTCCTATGATTGTTCTACTCTCTCTTCTCAGTCTCTCTTTCCTTCTAATGCTTCCCACTTTACCAACTTTCAATAAAATTAACATCTGACTTTTGTTATTTATTAAAAATATTTTAGTCACCTGCTCAAAATTTTATAAAGGATAAATTCATAACTTCTTATCTTTAATGCAAACAAAACAACAAACACAGTATAATTTTCTATGTGGTCCTCACTGGATCCCTCCAACCCCATCATTAAACTCTATACACTTATTTTAGAAAAACAAACATAATTATAATAGATGATTACCGTACCTATAATTTGGTGAAAAAAGGAAGAAATAAACAATTTAAGAGCAGAGAGAACAGTCTAAGCTATTTTCAGTAATTCAAGGGAAAAAATTAGGAAATTCAATGGAAGAAAAATACAACAGACCGGATTATCCAAAAAATTATAAACACAATTTAAGAGATCTATAAAGCTCTAGGAAGGTTCGGACTTAGGATAAGGATAGAGGGCAGTAAAGCATTAGGAAGGTTATGACTCATAGGGTAAGGAGGACGGAATTAGAAAAGCAACTCTAACCAAAGTCCAGACTTAAAAGTTTAGAATAAGAATAATGAATCCCAAATACAACATGAAAGAGACAGTTAGGTATCTCAGACTTTATCTTTTTAAAATAACAGCATTATTGAGATAGAATTCAGATACCATACAATTCACCTCTTTAAAGTGTACAATATAATGATTTTTAGTATATCTGCAGTTATGCAACCACAAAAATAATCCCTTTCAGAACATTTTCTATCACCTCCAAAAATAACCACATATGCATTAGCAATCATTCCTCATTTACCCTGATCTCTCTAGTCCTAGGCAAACACTAATCTACTTCCTTTCTCTAAAGATTATATATAGCCTATGAGTTGCCATATCTGGCCATTTCATATAAATGGAATCACAATGTGTGGCCTTTTGTGACTGGCTTCTTTCATGAATGTTTTCAAGGTTGATGCATGATGTGTCAGTCATCCCGGTTATGACCAAATAGTATTTCATTGTATGGATTTACCACATTTTGTTTATCCACTCACCAAGTAATGGACATACCTAGATGTGGGGTGTCTCTATTTTTTGGCTATTATAAATAATGCTGTTATGAACACCTGTGTGTAGGTTTTTGTGAGGAATATGTTTTCATATCACTTGCATATATAGCTAGGAATGGAATTACCAGGTTATATGATAGTTCTATGCTTGACTTTTTTTTTTTTTTTTTTTGAGACAGTGTCTCGCTCTGTCGCCAGGCACCAGGCTGGAGTGCGGTAGCGCGATCTTGGCTCACTGCAACCTCCACCTCCCAGGTTCAAGCAATTCTCCTGCCTCAGCATAGCTGGGACTACAGACACACACCACCACACCCAGCTAATTTTTTTTAAATATTTTAGTAGAGATGGGGTTTCACTATGTTGGCCAGGATGGTCTCGATCTCTTGACCTCGTGATCCGCCTGCCTCGGCCTCCCAAATTGCTGGGATTACAGGCGTGAGCCACCACGCCCGGTCTATGCTTGACATTTTAGAAATTACAAACTGTTTTCCAAACTTGCTGCACCATTTTACATTCCCAACAGCAATGTATGAGGGTTCCAATTGCTCTACATCCGCAATACTTGTTATTGTTTATCATTTTCTATTTGTCTATCATTTTTTTATTTTAGTCATCCTGGGGCATATAATAGTTTTGATCTTATATCCCTCATGGTTAAATGGCGTTAAACACCTTGTTATGCACTACTGTCATTTGTATATTCTTTTAAAAGAGACTCAAATCTCTTCTCTGTTTTTAAAATTGGGTTATCTGTCCTTTTACTACTGAGCTGTAAAGAGCCTTTTATATATTCAAGATATGTGTCTTATAAAATATTTGATTTCGGCCACGTACGGTGTCTCACGCCTATAATCCCAGCACTTTGGGAGGCGGAGGCAGGCAGATCACTTGAGGTCAAAGGTTCAAGACCAGCCTGGCCAACATGGTGAAAGCCCATCTGTTCTGAAAATACAAAACATAGCCAGTTGTGGTGGTACACGGTACATGCCTATAATCCCAGCTACTCGGGAGGCTGAGGCAGGAGAATCACTTGAACTTGGGAGGTGGAGGTTGCAGTGAGCTGAGATTGTGCCACTGCACTCTAGCCTGGGCGACAGAGTGAGATTGTCTTAAAAAAAAAAAAAGAAAAAAAAAAAAGAAATTTGATTTACAAGTATTTACTCCCATTTTGTAGGGTTTCTTTTACTTTCCTGATGGTGTTCCTTGAAGCATAAGTTTTAAATTTTGATGATATCCAATTTATCTATTTTTTTCATTGTTTTTTTTCCCCCATTGGTTGTTGCGTTTTTGGTGCTTTATCTAAGGAACCATTGCCTAGTGCTTTCTAAGAGTTTTATTATTTTGGCTCTTACATTTGGTTCTAAGGTCCATTTTGAGTTAATTTTTGGGTGTGGAGTGAGAAAGAGATGCAACTTCATTTGGATATCTAGTTTATAAAGCACCATTGTTGAAAAGACTATTCTTTCTTTCCCTACTGAATGGTCTTGGCACCTCTGATAAAAATGAACAGACCAAAAATATGAGTTTATTTCAGTACAGTTCCATTGATCTATATCTGGTGTTATACTAGTACCCTATTCTCAGAACTTACCTTTTAAAAAATATTTGATAGAAAAAAATTGTTTAATTATTATTTTAAAACTGTTTGACTTGGCTGGGTAAAGTAGCTCACATCTGTAATCCCAGCACTTTGAGAGGTCAACGCAGGCGGATCACTAGTTCAGGAGTTCAAGACCAGGCTGGCCAACATAGTGAAACCCCTTATCTACTAAAAATACAATTAGTCTGTAATCCCAGCTACTCGGGAGGCTGAGGCAGGAGAACTGCTTGAACCCAAGAGGCGGAGGCTGCAGTGAGCCGAGATCATGCCATTGCACTCCAACTTGGGTGACAGTTAGAGACGACAACTCAAAAAAAATTTTTTTTTGACTTAATGTCTTTATGAATTATACTTTAGTTGTTTTAACAAAGAAGAATTGTTCTGATATAAATATAGGATGGGCAAAAACAAACTTTAACCTTAGAGGTCTATAGCCAACAGAAATTTTAGAAAACATAAAGGGAGCAGTATTTTGAGAATCAAAACTATCCCTTCTAAAAATTAAAGTTAGGATTTGATCACTATAACAAAAGAATAATTTGTTTCAAATGAATGTAATATTCAGTATAATGTTAACTCTTAAGAATATATGCTAGCAGAAAAAGGGAAATAGTGGAACAATAGTCTGAAAAAGGTATAAACCAAAATTAATCTATGCTTTAACTTATACAAGTTTAAGAACTCATTAATGTGTGTTATTATTTTGAGGATTCAAAATACTACGTATAAATAATGAGGCCATAGGCATCAAGAGTAGAAAACATTCTGTATGTTTGAAAAGCAAAGCTCATGTACCCACACAGAGTCCTTCTCCATTGCCTACTACCTGCTAAAGAAGTATCACCAAGGAGAATGACACAAGCACAGCATGGAAGAAAGAACAATGGACTGGGTACCATCAACCTCTCACCTACTGTCACTGCTCTGGGTCTCAGAGTCTTCATCTACCAATTGGCTACCCAGTTAGAGGAAGGAGCAATGGTAAGAACGGCTAGGGGTAATAAGTCATTGGCCTATTTCAATAAGAACATTAAAGTATTAGCTACCTGCATATGATAAAACCCCTATGAGGTTAATTCTGATGAGAGGAAAATCAAATAAAGAGTTTCCTCTAACAACTAGTATTATTAACAAAAGATAAAAATCAAGAAGAAGAAAGGAAAATTATAGGCCAATGTCATTTTGAGCATAGATGCAAAAATTCTAAGCACACATGTGCACACTTGATTTATAATAAAATAAGAAATGAAGAAAGATGTTTTCAATAAGTGGTTCTGGGTCAAGTGAATATCCACATGAAAAAAATTTTTACCTATAGTCTTATCATTGCATTTGCCAAAAAACAAACAAACAAATCCAAGTGGATTGTAGATCTAAATGCGAATAAAATTTTAAGACAATTACATAGAAGAATATCTTCATGTATAAGGGAAAGCAAAGATTTCATAAAAAGGGCAGAGAAATTTCGACTCATTAAAGAAACGACTGAGAATTACATTAAAATTAAGAACTTATGGACATTAAAAGGTATCATCAAGAACGTACAAAAGCAAGTCATAGAGTGAAAGAAGATACTTGAAGCATATAGCGTTGACAATGGCTTGTCCAGAGAACATATAAAAAAGTTCTACACATCAAGTTTTTAAAAAGATAACTCAATTAAAAACATGGGAAAGCAATCTGAAAAGAACACGACAAAAGAAGACAACCAAATGGCTGATAAACAGATTAAGTGGTGCTCCTATTTGTATCAGAAAAATGCACGTTACAACCACAATGAAACCACACCTCACCCACTAAAATTCTAAAATTAGTAAAAAAAAAAAAAATAAGCCTAACAATACAAAATATTGGTGAATATGTCGTATAATGAAAACTTGCAGAGTGTCAGTGAGAATATAAATGGATGCAACCACCCTGAAAAACTGTCAATATCAACTAAATGTGAACATACCCTCTGACACAGCAATTCCACTCTAACATATTCCAAAAGAATGAATTTGTATGTGCACCAAAAAGCATATACAAGAAAGTTATTAGCAGCATTCTCATAAAAACCATAAACCGAAAGCAATGCAAATGTCCATCTACAGTTTGGATTCATAAAATATAGTCTATTCATACAATGGAAAACTATAAGGCTATGAAAATGAACAACTGTTGCTGGATCCAACAACCCAAATGAATATATATACATATTATATAACATATATGTATATATATGTATTTTTTTAAACATAGTTTTAACTAAAAGAAGCCAGACACAAAAGAGTATATGATTCTATTAATACAAAATTCAGAAACAGGCAAAACTAAACTATGATGTTACAAGTCAGGATTGTGGTTACTTTTGGGAAGAGAAGAGGAACATATTGAAAAGGATTTGAAGTGGTTTCTGGGATGTTGTAGTGTTCTACTTCATTTGTATGGTGGATACATACATGCGTGTATTCACTGTTATAATTTATAGAGTTGTATACTAATGATTCGTGCACTTTTCTGCATGGAGTTCCTACCGGAATAAACATTAAAAAAAATTTTTAAGTAAGTAATTCCCACCTCCAATTTCCATATGTAAGAAGTTTGTAAAGTTGCTACTCTGCCCTAACAACAAATAAAAAGTAAACAACTAAAAAATCAACAACTCTTCTTAGATCTATAAGAAAAGTGAGGTCACAGGGCAAACCTCTGCACCAAAAATTGGAAATAGACAGATGAAAACAGAGAATCACAACTTACCAGAGCTGAACCCATCAGTAGAAACCTGTGTGGAAACCAGTACCAGGGTGGGAAAACCTGACCTGTAGTTGACAAATTGCTGGAGGCTCACAGTGGACAACTCCTGAGAGGTAAAAACTCCAGGGGGTCCGGGCACAGTGGCTCACGCCTGTAATCCCAGCACTTTGGGAAACCGAGGTGGGGGGGATCACAAGGTCAGGAGATTGAGACCATCCTGGCTAAAATGGCAAAATCTCGTCTCTACTAAAAATACAAAAAAAAAAAATTAGCTAGGGTGTAGTGGTGTGCACCTGTAGTCCCAGCTACTCCGGAGGCTGAGGCAAGAGAATCGCTTGAATCCAGGAGGCGGAGGTTGCAGTGAGCCAAGATTGTGCCACTGTACTCCAGCCTGGGCAACAGAGTGAGACTCTGTTTCAAAAAATAACTCCAGGGGACCCAGTCATGGGAGTAAGGAGCGAGACCACACTTTTTTGAGCTTTACCTTCAAGAGCTCAAACTTGGTTTTCAGAGTGAATGTCAGTGCAAATCCTATCATGTTTCCAGCAGGGAGAACCAAAAAGGAACCATATTGAAATATGTGAGAGTATTCTGTTTTCCTTAACAATGTCTGATCTTAAGTGAAACTATTTAATTAGACTTAACCTGCTGGGGTTTTATCAGAGCCTAGCTGACCTAGGAAAATACCCAACTCCTGCTGCTCTATTTTCCACGTGGAGAAATGGAAACCTGGAACTCCAGCCTCCTATAGCCTTTCACCTAAAAAAAAAAAAAAAAAAAAAAAAGGGAAATATATCACTCCAGCCCACTCTAGGCAGCCATCCTATCCACCTAAGTGAGGGGAGAGGGCAGGAATAACTTAGAAACATTTGTGAAATTCACAATCCAGAAGCACAGGCTCACTAAAAGAGACCTATTCATAGGACTCTTTTCATAGAACACTTTTCATAGAACACTCTATTCATAGAACACTTCCTCTCCCTGATACCTTACCAACATATTACTAAAGGCCCGTTTTAAGTAGCAACTTTTACCTGACACATCATGTCCAACTATTTTTTTTAAATTACATGACATAATAAAAGACAAAAAAGAGAGAGACCAAGTATCAGAACCAGACCCAGAAATGGAAGTATGTTGGAATTACCAGACCAGGAATTTTTTTTAAACTATGATTAATATACTAAGGGCTCCAAAGAATGAAGTAGACAGCATGCCAAAAAGGGGGGGAAAATAGATAAAAAGGCTAGAGATCAAAACATAATAAAATTGAAGAATGTCCTTACTGGTTTATTGGTAGACTGAACACTGCTATATCTATGAGCTTGAGGAAA
>NW_016107336.1:9378191-9382321 GCF_001604975.1 Cebus imitator
GACACGTGGGGCTCCTCCGCTGGGAATCTCCTGGTGTGTGAGCAACAAAAATTGATCTGAAAGTGTGGCGTCCTCTCGTTCTCTGCTCTTTCAGTGGGAGCTGCAATCCCGAGCTGCTAGTGATCAGCCATCTTGGATGACTAATCTAGATTTCTTTTTGGTTTTCTTTTCTACGAATCTAGAATTCTATACCCACTAAAATTATTCTTTAAAGGTAAAGAAGAAATAAAGACTTTCTCAGACAAAGATTGAAGGAATTTGTTGCCAGTAGAAATGCTTGGAAGAAATGTTAAAAAGGAGTTATTTATAGAGAAGGAAAATGATACAGGTCAAAAATTCACATCTACATAAAGGTATAAACCTAATGAAATAAGTGTAAGACTTTATGAGGAAAAGTACACAGCTCTGATAAAAGAAACCAGAAAAGTTGAGAAATAAATGGAGATATATTCCATGTTCATGGATATGAAGGCTCAATATTTTCAAGATGTCAGTTCTTCCCAACTTGATCTATGGATTCAATGCAATCTCAATCAATATTCCAGCTAAGTTGTTTTGTGGATAACAATAAAGCAATTTTAAAATTTATAGGGAGAGGCAAAAGGTCTAGAATAGCTAACACAGTATTAAAGGAAGAGAACAAAGATGGAAGATTGGCACTATCTAACTTACAAAACTACAGGCAGTGTGGTATTAGTGAAAGAACAAACAAATGGATCAGTGGAACAGAATAGAGAGACCAGAAATAGACCCACATAAATATAATGATAAAAATGATCTTTGAAAAAGGGACAAAGTCAATACAATAAAGAAAAGATACTTTTTCAACAAACTGTGCTAGGACAACTGGACATTCACAAATAAAAACATGAATCTAGATACAGACCTATATCTTCTCATAAGTTAATTCTAATGGATCACGGAACTAAATACAAAATGCAAAACTATAAAACTATTAGAAGATAACATAGGAGAAAATCTATCAACCTTCAGTTGTTGATGACTTTTTAAATACAACACCAAAAGCATGAACCATGAAAGAAATAACTGATAAGCTGAACTTCATTAAAACTAAAACGTTCTTCTCTTTGAAATACACCATCAAGTGAAAGAAGAAAAGTCTCAGACTGGGACAAAGTATTCACAAAAGACATATCTGTTAAAGGACTGCTTCCCAAAATAAACAAAGAACTTTTAAAACTCAACAATAAGAAAGTGAACAACCCAAATTAAATAAGAGCAAAATATGTGAACAAACATCTCACCAAAGAAGATATACAGATGGCAAACAAGCATACAAAAAGGTACTCCAAATCAGAGGTCATCCAGGAAATGCAAAATTAAAACAACAAGACACTACTAAACACCAGTTAAAATGGCCAAAACCTAAAACACTAACAAGATCAATTCCTGGCGAGAATGTGAAGCAATAGAAACTCCTTTATTGCTGGCACAAGCACTTTGGAAGACAGTCTGGAAACTTCTTACAAAATTAAATACTGTGATTACATTCTTTGGTATTTGCCCAAAGGAGACAAAAATGTATGTCCACACAAAGCCTGCACATTCAGTTTCAGCAGTTTTGGTCATAACTGCCAAAACTCAGAAGCAAATTAGATGTCCTACAGCAGAATGGAAAAACTGTGGTATTTTCAGATAATGGAAAAGTTTTCAACCCTAAAAAGAAATGAGCTATCAAACCATGAAAAGACATGAAGAAAACTTAAAATGTATATTAATAAGTGAAAGAAGCCAATTTGAAAAGGCTACATACAAAACGAATGTGACTACATGGAGATAGTAAAAAGATAAATGTTGCCAAGGGTTAGGCCAGAGGGAGGGATAATCAGGTGAAACAGTATGGATTTTTAAGGCAGTAAAACTATTCTGTATGATACTATAATAGTGGACACATGTCATTATACATCTGTCCAAACCCATAAAATATATAACACCAAGGGTCAACTCTAGCCAGACTATGATCTTTGGGTGATAATGATATGTCAATGTAGGGTCAACAGTTATAACAAATGTACCACTCTATTGAGGGATGTTAATAATGGGAGAGGCTATGCATGTATGGGGCCACAGAATACATGGAAATCTCCGTACCTTCTCTCAACTTTACTGTGAACCTAAAAGTGCTCTAAAAACAATGTTTAGCCAGGCGTGGTGGTTCATGCCTGTGATCACAGAACTTTGGGAGACCGAGGCAGGAACTGCTTGAACCCAGAAGTTAAAGACCAGCCTGGACAACATACGGAGACCCCATCTCTACAAAAAAATTTCAAAAATCAGCCAGGTGTGGTGGTGTGTACCTGAGGTCCTAACTACTCAGGAGGCTGAAGTGGGAGGATTGCCTGGGGCCAAGAGGTTGAGGCTGCATTGAACCGCGGTCACACCATGGCACTCCAGCCTGGGCAGGAGTGAGACCTTGTCTCAAACAAAAATTAAATTAAAAATCTATTTAAGAATAATAAAATAATTTCAATATAAATTTAGAAAAGATATGATGTATACATATACACAAACCCACAAATATATATGTTAACATCACTTCTTTCTTTCATCCATATAAAATGATGTAGAATTTACTCAAATGGAATTCTTGTTAGTCCTGGAAGTGGAAAATGAATAGATGATCAAGTCAACAAAAAGCGTATTTCTGAGACAACCTTATTACCAGCAAATAATTGGTACTGGGAAACAACTACTGGTAAGAGAGAAAACCAAATATGATGAGACACATGATACTGGAAGACATCACCACCTATGAAGTTGCTTTGCTCTTCCTGACATCCCCCCACCAAATATCTGTTGAAATCTCTAGATTTAACCACACACTTACAGGATATGAAGACAAAATAACATGTTAAACCATACCACATGAAAAGAACTAGCAAACTCCAGAATGGGGGAAGCTTCACAGAATAAACTTTCGGCTTATTGAACAAATAAAACACAAGGATAAAAGAGTTTTGGAGTACATAAAAGTTTTAAAAGACTTAACAAAACATAATGTAACATATGGACTTCATTTGGACCCTGATTCAACAAGCTGTTAAAAGCACATACATACTGCCATGGTTTGAATTTGATCCCTCCAAGCCTCATGCTGAAATCTGATTTCCAATGTTGGAGGTGAGTCTTAATGGGAGGTGTTTGGGTCATGGGTATGGATCCTTCATGAACAGATTAATGTCCTCCCTGGGGCAGGGAGGAGTAAATGAGTTCTCCTGTGAGAGCTGGTTGTTAAAGAGCCTGATTCTTTTTCTCTAGCTTGCTCTTTGGCCAGGTAATCTCTGTAAACACCACATCCTCATCGCTTTCCACTGTGAGTGGAAGCAGTCAGAGGCCCTCACCAGAAGCCCAGCAAATGCTGGTACGATGCCTCTTGTACAGCCCCCAGAATCATGAGCCAAAGAAACCTCTTTTCTTTATAAATTACCCAGCCTCAGATATTCCTTTATAGCAACACAAAACAGACTAAGACACATACTTATGATAGTTATGAAACAACTGGAAATTTGAACCCTGACTATATATTTGATATTATAGATTTGAAAAAAAAAAAAAAAAACTTTATATAGAGTGTGATGATGGGATTGTAGTTGTGACTGACAAATTTATTTTTCTTTTAAAAATACATTGAAATATTTACAAGTGAAATGCTATAACTTGGACTTGCTTCAACATAATACAGCACAAGAGCAAGTAGTCTAAGGTATAACATAAAAAACTGGACACAAATCAGTAATTGTTCAAACCAAGTAATAGATAAATGAAGGTTCATTATTTTACTCTACCTACTTTAGTATCTGTTTGAAATGCTAAATACCATAATAAAAGGTTGAAAAAAATTCCTTTAGTGAATCCCCTTGAAATTTCATCATAAAGAGAAAAAAACACTTTTAAGAGGTGTTTTTTTTAATATATAATAAAAATATAAACTGAGAAGTAATAAAGAAAAAAAGCTATTGAAAAATATTTTCTGATACACTAGAAGATTGTCAACAGGACCTTTAGTGATCTGACTAATGCCACACTACTCATATATTCTTGATTTCCTTTTTATATGAACACATTTTAAGAGTAGGTTTCAAGAATAGTGACTTTTTTTTTTTTTTTTT
>NW_016107336.1:9383548-9384976 GCF_001604975.1 Cebus imitator
ACAAATTTAGCAAGACTTACCTAGCAGGGGGAATTCCTCTCTTATAAAGATCCATCCTCACTTTTTCTCCCACATGTCTATAAATCTCCACTATAGCCGATATTGCAGCATCTCTTACCTGTCAAAGAATTCAGAACTTTTTAAGAAACTTACATGTATGATACAATAAAATAATTCATCTCAAGGTAACGTTACACCAACAAACCAACTTGAAGCTCTCAGTGGGTTTTAATGCCTCTAAACCCCTACATATATGGCTTGTCATAGTAAAAAACCAAGAGGGCGTGCAAAGATACCTTTAGAAAAAACTAAAAGATGAATTTACAGAAATTTAAAAAACTTCTCAATGAAAACTACTAATAAGCTTTAAAAAAATCTACTCAAAAGCTGGGTGCGGTGGCTCACACCTGTAGTAGCACTTTGGGAGGCCAAGGCAGACATATCACCTGAGATCAGACGTTCGAGACCAGCCTGGCTAACATGGCGAAATCCAATTTCTACTAAAAATACAAAAAAATTAGCCGGGCATGGTGGCGTGTGCCTATAATCCCAGCTACTCGGGAGGCTGAGGCAGGAGAATCACTTGAACCCAGGAGGCAGAGGTTGCAGTGACCCGAGATCGCACCATTGCACTCCAGTTTGAGCAACAAGAGCGAAACTCCATCTCAAAAAAAAAAAAAAATCTATATGTAGTAAGATTATACAAACAACTGCCAATAATTATATTAATACAAATTATGATCATGGCTAATATACTTTCCTGTATTAAACTGCATTTCAACAATGTGGCCTGAACGCAAACAGATATTTTTACACTAATATTCATAACAGCATTATTCACAACAGCCAAAACTGGAAACAGCCCAGATGTCCATCCACAGATAAACAAATAAACAAAACGTGCTATATACACACAATGGAATATTATTCAGCCTAAAAAAGAAGGGAAGGAAATTCTGATACATGCTACAAGATGAATGCGCCTGAAGACATTATGCTAAATAAACAAGGCAGACACAAAAGGACAAATATTCTATTATTCTACTTCTATGAGGTACACAGAACAGTCAAATTCACAGAGACAGAAAAGAGAATGGTGGTTGCCAGGAGCTGGGGAGGGAAAGGGAGCTGCCGGGGACTGGGGAGTTAATGCTTCATGGGTACAGGGTTTCAGTCTGGGAAGATGAAGAAATTCCAGAGCTAGATGGTGGTGATGGTTGTTGCAAAACAGTGTGAATGTACGTAATGCCACTGAACTTACACTTAAAAATGGTTAGAATGGCAAATTTTATATTGTATTTGCTACAATTAAAAGGAAAAAAGGCCGGGCGCGGTGGCTCAAGCCTGTAATCCCAGCACTTTGGGAGGCCGAGGCGGGTGGATCACAAGGTCAAGAGATCGAGACCATCCTGGTCAACATGGTGAAAC
>NW_016107336.1:9385141-9401157 GCF_001604975.1 Cebus imitator
AAAAAAAAAAAAAAAAAAAAAAAAAAAAAAAAAAAAAAAAAAAAAGGAAAAAAAAAGAATATGGTCTGAAAACAAGAATTTGAAAGGTAGCTCTAGTTCCCTTGCACAGCTCTTTGTGAAACAGCAACTGAAGAGACAGTAGAATTCTCTACAAACCTCTTGAGCAACAGCTAGGATCTAAAAGAAGGGAAAATCTCACCCGAGGTCACTCCAAATGCCCAAGCTGTGCCAAAAAGGTTACAGTCAAGATTCAAATTCATCATGAAGGACATGATCCAGAACACATCCCTGTATTATACCTATAGTATAGAATAGGGGTCTCCAAGCCCCAGGCCACGGACCCATAATGGTTCGTGGCCTTTTTAAGGACTACAACAGGAGGTAAGCGGCAGATAAGCAAGTTTTACTGCCTGAACTCCACCTCCTATCAGATTGGTGGCAGCATTAGATTCTCATACGAGCACAAACCCTATTGTGAACACTGCATGCAGGGGATCTAGGTCGCATACTCTTTATGAGAATCTAACTAATGCCTGATTATCTGAGGTGGAACAGTTTCATCCCGAAACCATCCCCACCACCCCATGGAAAAACTGTTTTCCACAAAACCACTCCCGGGTGCCAAAAAGTTTGGAGACCGCTGATATAGATGGCTCAGATAAAAAAGTTTTTAACAACTGATATACCACTGATATAAATCCTTTGTTAAATAGGGTTATTACAATTGCAAAATGTATGCAGCCAATTTCAGCAATAACCAAAGGAAGCTGACACTCTGTCTCCACAATTAACATACAGGAAGACTAGCAGAGAATCTACGCTCTTTTTTACTCAGTCTCTCACATTCCAGAAACAGCCATTAAGTCCCATCTATCCTTACTACTAGCCAAACTATTCTTACTACTGACAAACACAAGCAAGTTTCATGAATATAATGTTTTTAAAAACTAACTTTGATAGACTTTTTTAAATGAGGTAAAATCTTGATTTCAGCATCCCCTCCACCCTCTCTCTTCTTCTTTAAAAGTAGAATAAAAGGACTAGCAAAGAAATGGTAGCCAAAAAAGTAGTCAATGCTTGAATGTAAATAAAATTTTACCTGACTGTTGGAATCTCCAAACAGGATACACAAATGTGGTACCAACTTGCTGATGACTAGTGGCTGAGCCCCAAAACTAAATATAATTTGAGAAAAAAATAAAAAGAATTTGTTTTTAATAAACAGTAAACAAAATATCCTTATGCTCTCTTCTTGTCTGTAGCAATATGACATATGGTGGGGAGAATGGGCACACATCATTAAAACATGAAGGATATGAGACACAAGCAAAAAATAATTACAAGCAATGTGTAATACGCAAACTTGAATAATCACGACAGTGAAGACAATACATCATCCAATAGATAAAAATGTTCAACAATGGCACTCTTAAACCTAGCAATCCATGAACAACTTAAGAAAATCCGAGTTTTCACTTTTGAAATTGTGATTTTTTTTAGACTCTGGGTCTCAAATAAATGCATTCCCATTCAGTAAGTTAAAAGATCTTTAAGCTTATGGCAAGAGAGCCAAAACCCAGTGCAAAGAGCTATGCAGACTGAGTACACTTATAGGCTCCAGAGGGCAGAAAGGACTATAGAGTAATAAATGAAAATATAGTTAAGAAAAGGAAGTAACACTATAGGAAAAGCTGAAAGCTACTACATATAACCTATGACATTGCGTAAAACCTAAAAAACTAATCCAGAGCAAGAAAAGTCCTAGTTTACACTTTTTCAGATCAGAGTCACAGTTCTGTGGCAACTATGGCAGCCAGAACTCTATACACAGCTACCAGTCTCACTGTCTAGTTACCTGGGAAAGTTTTGCTTGGTCTACGATTCTGGTACCCACCCACACTGCTCTAGGGGGAGGATGGGGATGGGAAATGGTTATAATATGTGAAATATCATTGAATTAAAAACAATTCCAAATTCGATCCAGAACAGAAATAGATAGTAAGGTATTGGCATATCAGTTCCATGGCCATCTGTTTTGGGTGGCTACGACTAACATATTAAAGAAAAAAAGAGAAACACTTAATACTGATATAACTGAAAAATTAAGAACATGAAAGATAGTAACATACATAAAAAATGAACAGTAAAGGTATCAAATAAAAAGTTAAATGCTTTAATAACAATTTTAAATATGTCATTACCCATAGCTTTCCTTGACCTTGTGAACTGAGGTTTTTTTTTTTTAAGAGAAATAAAAACCAAGACAGCTATTTTCACGAGATCGAAAATTCTTGTGTTTAAAACCAGAAGCCAACTGCTCCCAAATGTACTATTTGAAAGAAAAGTAAAAATGTATAACAAAAAATTAAATTATTCATGTTACAATCTTTTACTTCTTCCCAATCTTACTACCAACCTTACTGGTAACTGAATATTTTCATCAGACTGTTGTTCGTTTCTCCACTACTTACAAGTTTTTCTAAGCCAAATTACAAAACTGCTCTTAGCCATTTTCATTACTTTAATCAAATTTTGTTACTTATATATATTTCACTTTAGATTTTGATTATTCTCAGAAGAACCATGTCCAACAACTGAAAACCTTAGAATTTCCAAGGACACAGATTTCTTCTATGATTCAGAAACCTTCAATGACAATGCTACCATTACAAGTCCAGCAGTCCAGTAAGTATTTAAGTGGTCCAACACTGCCTAGTAACTAATATAGACTCACATGGAACAGGCCTTTCTTTTTTTTTTTGGACATTTTATAATTCAGACTTTTTTCCTTTTAATACTGGATTCAAATACATAAATGTATTTGGGCAATTCATTTTGTAGCTACCTACCATACTTTTCTTTTAGAAAAAGCAGAGATAAACCTACACCAATAATTCAAACCAAGTATTTTGGGCGTAACAAGAAATCCAACTTTATTTTACCAAACATAAAGCCAACTGGACCAATCAATCCTTTCTCCACATTTGGAAACACCACTTTTACCATTTACTAAATTCATACACACAACATACACAGCTATCCTCTTTCTATACTCAGTATTCTTTCTGGAGTCTGTATTCAGTTCTACTAATGTATTTCTCTCTCCCAACCAAACTTTCAAGAAGGTGGCTTAAGAAATTACAAAAAAAAAACTAACAAAAACAAACAAACAAAAAACTTAAATGTGAATAACCTGACTCACCAATACTACCTCTGGAATGTTATTCTATATAAATACGTACATTTATGTTCAAAGATACATGTAATAGGGATGCCCCCTACGATACTGTTTGTAATCACAGAAAGCCAAAACCAACCTAAAATGTAAATGAATAAACAAGTGTGGAAGAATATCCACCACAATATTAAAAAAAAATAGTTCTGAAATATAAAATACTTGGGAAACACAGTAACCACCTGTGAAAAAATTTTCTTCTAGTCTCTGTAGGAGTTGCAGAAATGAACAATACAGCATTCAGTAATTCTCAAAATAAGCTTTCTCAATAAACATTTTTTAATTTACAAAAAAGAGAAACCAGAAAATCCTAAAGTATAATATAATCCATACACCGTCAAATCACTGAAATCTATTAGTTAGCTTTGTAAAAACGCATTAAAGGGTACAAAATAAGAATAAGAAGCAAAAAAACAGAAAGTCAAACACTGACACTGTATCTTAAATGTCAGCTTCTTAAAAGCATTAGCAACAAATCACTGTTTAAAATTTCAGTGTTCATGGTTGCTGTGGTTTTAATGACTTGCTATGATTACTATTAGCAAAATCTAAATTTTAAAATGTAGGCTTACCATAGGTGGTGCTACTTGATCCATTAACTTCAGCATCAGAGTCTGCGCTTCCTCTCGAACCTTGTCTTTGGCATCTCCCATTCTGTCTATTAAAGCTACAATAACTAAGGGAGGGGAGGCAGTAAAAGAGTAATTACTTATAACTCATCTCCATTAAAAACCGTATTTTACAAAATTACAAATAGCAATTGTTTCCATAAATGAAGAGTTGTGAAGTAAAGAAATTGTTTTAAGTTCTTTTTCAATAAAAAAAAATAACTGAGAAGTTTCAAAAGAATACATGCAGCATGATACTCCTTATAATAATGTTCAAAAAACAGGCAAAACTAAGTATCATTTTTCTTAGAGAAATGTATACATGAGGGGACAAGGAGGAAGTCGACTTCAGAGGGTACAGGTTCTAAAGTCGGTTCATAGGGCAAAAATAACACATAGTCAAAATCATCTTCCCGTAATCCCTTAAATTACCACTACCATTTAGTGTGGTCTCATCAGGTATGTGACCCTGGACACATTATTTAACCACCTTTTGTCTATTTCCTCAGCCATAAAGGTGGTTAGCAGTCCTTTTTCAGAGGAGTATTGAAAATTTAAAAACAATACAAACAAAGAGTAAAAGGCAGAGTAAGCACTTTCTATAATATGTCACCTACTATCACTATCACTATCATCATGCTGCATGTTCAAAAGCAAGAGAACTTCCCTTGTTTCTCTTCTGATATTACAGCTATACAGTAGTCCCTTTTTATCCACAGCTTTACTTTCTGTGGTTTCAGTTACCCATGGTCAACTGTGATCTGAAAATATTAAATGGAGAATTCTAGAAATAAACAACTCATAAGTTTTAAATTGTGCGCCGTTCTGAGTAGCATGATGAAATCCTGGGCTGTCCCGTTCCATTTGGTATGGAATGTGAATCCTTCTTTTGTTCTACATATCTGCACTGTTTACATTACCTGCCTATTCGTCACTTAGTAGCTGTTTCAGTTATCAGATCAAAAACACATAGCATGTATAGTAGCAGTCCCCAACCTTTTTGGCACCAGGTACTGGTTTTGTGGAAGACAATTTTTCCACAGTGGCGGGGGGCGGGGCAGGATGGTTTTGAGATCAGGCATCATAAGGAGTGCACAACCTAGAACCCTCACATGCACAGTTCACAATAGGATTCATGCTCCTATGAGAACTAAATGCTGCGGCTGATCTGACAGGAGGTGGAGCTCAAGTGGTAATCCTCATTGCTGGCCACTCACCTCCTGCTGTGCAGCCCAGATCCTAAGAGGTCATGGACTGGTTTGGACTATCGGAGGCTTCAGGAATCCACTGGGGGTCTTGGAACACAGCCCCTGAAGATAATGGGGGACTACTACATAGCTTTCCTTTCTCTGAGTCAATGGAGGACTAAGTCTAGTTTAAACAAGGGAAGGAGAAAGAAATGAGATCAAGAAAGAAATATTTCTCTAGTTTATTTATAGACACATATAATTGTGTATATAATCTGAGGCCAACATATTATCTATAATGCAATAACCCAAACTGATGTAGTAATGAACAACAAGAGTCAAAGAAAAAGAAATTACATTCTTCCTGGGGAAAAAAATGACTCGAGTGAGAAGGCAACATACCAAATGGAAAGATATCATCCAAAAATCTTAAGCTTAATCAAGGAAATATCCTCACCATAAAAATCATAGGTCTAATTATGAGGCAATGTTCATCAATGGAACAATATAGATTCTTCTCATCCTGTTTGGATGTATTGTTAACACTAGAGGAATTTATCAACATCTATAAGGTTGGCCATTATGGGATTCTGGTTCTGATAGCTTCTGAAAGGCAGAAGACAATAGTAAACACTTAACAAATGTTAGATATTACTATGCACTAACCACCGAATTAATTATCTCATTTAATCCTCACAACAGTCCTATGAAAGAGAGTAGGCCTATTTGGTAGAGAAGGCATAGCAGGATTAAATAACTTATCCAAGGTCACACAAACAACAAGTAGTGAAACCAGGTTTTAAATAATCTATACTGGCTGGGTGCAGCGGCTCACACCTGTAATCTGTGCATTTGGGGAGGCAAGTAGATCACTTGAGGCCAGAAGTTCCAGACCAGCCTGGCCAACATGACAAAATCCCATCTCTACTAAAAATATACAAATTAGCCAAGCATGGTGGTATGTGTCTGTAGCCCAGCTACTCGGGAGACTGAGGTGGGAGGATGGCTTGAGCCCAGCAGGCAGAGGTTGCAGTGAGCTAAGATCATGCCACTGCACTCCAGCCTGGGCAACAAAGTAAGACCCTGTCTCAAAAAACAATAGCAAATAAATAAATATCTATATAATGTGAAGTCACAGTCATAACCATCTTCATTTACTTATAATTTGAGGTGTTTGGGTGTATGTGTATATGTTAACAACCATGTAACAATAATGGAAAAATAAGTCGCTTCATTCCTGAGAGGTGAAATTTAACTCCAACAAGAAAATTCAAATGTTGGCTCCAACAGAGATTCACTTCAATGTTAAAAACCATTTTACGAAACATAAAAACAAAAAACCTCACATTACATAAAGTTAGTATTGCAGCTATTAATTTAAACAAAAAATTCACACTGTTTTTCCACTGGAATTGCTTTTCAACACATACTACCTTGGAGTCAAATAGAACAAAATTGTATTCCTAACTCTACCAGTTATTAATTATAAAACAGAAAATTTCCTGAACTTCAAAGTTTCCTTGTCTGTAAAATACGGGAGGATGACAGAACTATATCTCACATGACTAGTGACAGGATGAAGTAAAATAAGGAAAAAGCACCTGTGCCAAGCCCATGATAACTGAATTATCATTCAATATGATGAACATTCAACAAATATTTATTGGGTATCCAGAACAGAATTTTTCACTCAATAGGCTCTCCATATGAATGTGTTAAACAAATGAATCAATCTATGACAGACTGGAATTTGGACAATGAGACATGGAAGAAGGTTGAATCATAACTCTTAATATTTTTTTTTTCTTTTAGCATTGTACAAGATGCAAACCATTTACCGGGTCGCCTAACTATTCTTGTATTCCTTCTACAATAACATTTTGGGTTAAAATTGTTTAAAATTTTAGAACAGTTTATAAAATTTGTAAGATATGAGATCCTTTATGACTCAGTTATAGAACCAGGGCTGGTGATCAACATTAAATATACATTGTATATTTTTTGTTTGAAAATTATATTTTTCCACAATATATGTGGGTCACGAAAGGAAACTAAAATATTTTCTATTATTAGTACTATGCATATATATAGATTATATATTTAAGAATTACATTAATAGAGCTTATAATCTTTTTGGAACTGTATCTATAACCGAAAATGAATCTCAATTTTCCTAAAACACTTTTCACTTTTAACATAAAAGAACATTAAAAATACCTATAATGATAGCTAATAACCCAAGTGCACCAAAACTAAACATTATTTTTCAAATCAAGTTATATTTATCTAGAGTTAGAGTATCAAAAAACCTTCAGAACATATTCAATTCAACTCCTTTTTACAGAAAGATTCCTAAAGTGATTTGGCTAAGTTCTGTAATAGAGATAAAACCAAAACGCTAACCCTGGGATTCTTAGTCCAGTTCCTTACCTCTCTAAGAGCATACAGATATGCTGCCTATCTTGCAGAGTTGTTCTACAAATTAGAAATGGTGTGAGAATAATCGTGAGAATAATCTTCCATGTATGTGAAGTAGTAAAAGAGTAAAAAGTAAACAGGTAAAAATGGGTAAAAAGTAGGCATTCAACTAATGATAGCAAAGCTGTAATAAAATTTTCCTATTATACCACACTGACTCTAAAGAAATAACAAGTTCAAGTTTCATTAAGGACAATGATGAGCACTTATGATTCAAAGTGAAAACAATACTGACAGTAAATGCATAGGGATAACTGGAAAGAATAGGAGATTAAAAGAAAAAACTACACGTATTAGAGTGTATGAACACATGTCATCTACTTGCACAAACACAAGTGAAAAACGCTAACAAAAGCAAATCGATGTAATGTATTAAGTACTTAATTGTATAAGAATCACAGAGTAAAGAAAAATTCAGTGTAGGGTGAGGTTAACCTGAAAATCCCTCAGATTCTCAAATTTGAAGTACATTTTTAGAAGGGAAAGAAAGGACCATGAGGAAGAGATTTCAAAAAGAAATAAGGGCACAGCAGAGGCATAAACAACTTAAGCTAGACCTAGAAAGACTGAGCAAGTTTCTGATTAGCTTGGAGTGGAGACAAAGTACTTGCTAAAGATTACAAAGAAAAAGTCTACTGAGATGGAGAAGGAACACATATGGTAAAAGACAGCATAAGAGAAGTAAGTTCTGAAAGCAAGACAGTGTTAGGAGTCAAACTAGAATTCTGATCCCAATATTCTCAATGCCTCAATATGAGCAGTCAGTACATACAACCCCATGTGGTCCTCCTGGTGTCTGAAAAATAAATAAGATACATAATACCTAGAATTACTCTTAAGTCTAAATGTTCTCTGTAGCAATTAATAACAGGGAGCTACTACAGGGCAAGAGTCACAGACACAAATGTCTATGGCCAGGGAGACACAGGAAATGCTAAAATTAAGCCAGTTTAAGAAGTGCAGTATTCCAACCTTGCCATATTATACCCAACTTTCTCAGTGACGAAGAGACAAGAGGATTTAGGGGGCGACAGGTTTTATGAATTAGAAAGATCATCACCTAGACACAAGAGAAACTACAAAGCAAATTCTTATCAGGGTTACTACATTGGCCAATTTCTTGAGACAAGCCAGAAATACAAATTTTCATGTAAAACTTCTCAATTTTAAACACTGATTCAAAATATTTTAAGAAAATACAGGCTGGGCACGGTGGCTCACGCCTGTGGTCCCAGTTACTCAGGAGGTTGAGGTGGGAGGATCGCTTGACTGTTGAGGAGGCTAAGGCTGTAGTGGGCAATAATTATACCACTGTACTCCAGCCTGGGTGACAGAGCAAGATCCTGTCTCAAAAAAGAAAAAAAAAAAGGAAAGAAAAGAAAGAGACAGAGACAGTGAGAGACAGACAGAGAGAGAGAGAAAACATAAGCAAGTAAAATGCTTACAGAGCAATTTTCAATATCTACTATAAAATTTCTTTTATAAGAGACACAGGTGTACCCTGTTGCCCATGCTGAAGCATGGTGGTGCAATCTTAGGTTATTGTAACCTTGAACTCCTGAGCCCAACCTCCCATCTCAGCCTCCAGAGTAGCTAAGACTACAGCCATACACCCCTATGCCTGCTAATTTTTTTTTTCTTGTAGAAACATGGTCTCACTATATTGCCCAGGCTGGTCTCAAACTCCTGGCCTCAAGCAATCCTCCTACCTCAGCCTCCTGGCGTTGGGATTACAAGTGTAAGCCAGTGAGTCCCCTGGCCTACTAACAGTAAAAAAAAAAAACTTTTCTGAAAATATTAACACAAAAGATCAAGTGGAATCAGGTGTTGATTAAAACTAAATAATAAAGATAGGAAACCCCACCAGATGCTTCTGTTGAAAAGATAACTAGGAAATAAAAGAAAAAACTGACAGAATGGTAAGTAGCATACCAAACATGAAGAAAAAACTTAACCACAGATATAAGAAAGTGTGATGATATACTAATATTAGGAGGCATTAACTTAATCCACAAAAGAAAATCACTGGCCAGGCATGGTGGTTTATCCCTGTAATGCCAATGCTTTGGGAGGCCGAGGTGGCAAGACTGCTTGAGCCCAGGAATTCAAGACAAGCCTGGGCAACATAGCAACACCCTGTATCTATTTTAAAATATGAAAGAAGAAAGCAAAGAAAAATCACTAATATCTGAGGCTACCCTTCTATATGCTATATAATGCTGCTGTATCATAGGATCAAACCCATTTATAATATACTCTAATGATACATGAAGGTCATTTAGGTTTAGAAAATAAGTCAGAGCCAACTTTGTAATCCTAATAACTATACAAAGCTGAGCATTATCCTACCATATGCACTATACTACAAACAAACTGTAAGTAAGTGCTATTCACAGCATGATCAGCAGCCTAGGATCTATTGACTGTCTATGACAGGGAAATTTAGAGTACTTACGAAATGTTTTTGAGGCAATTTAACCAAAGACATTTTGTTTGTTGCATCTAATGATTAAAAAAAAAAGGGGGGGGGGGCCTTTTTTTTTTTCCTGTAATCTATTTTATTGTATTTTATAAAATATTGGTCTGCAACATGCTGGCAATGAAGAAACTGACCCTTCCCCACAGAGAGTCTGAAACATGGCACTGTAAGTTATATTGCAGATCTTAGCATTTCACAAAACAGTAAAAGATCCAGTTAAATTTTTTTTTTTTTTTTTGCCTCAAGGGTGATTTAAGTAGGCTTAAAATCTTTTCTTTTCTCTGGGTAAACTGAAATGCTAAGTAGCTGATCTCTGGGTTATATAAAATTTCTTTTTTTTTTTTGAGACAGATTCTTGCTCTGTCACCCAGACTGATCTCAGCTCACTGCAAACTCCGCCTCCTGGGTTCGAACAATTCTTCTGCCTCAGCCTCCTGAGTAGCTGGGCTTACAGGTACATGCCACCATGCCCAGCTAATTTTTCTATTTTTAGTAGAGATGAAGTTGTGCCACGTTGGCCAGGCTAGTCTCGTACTCGGACCTGTGGTGATTCACCTGCCTCAGCCTCCCAAAGTGCTGGGATTACTGAAATTATATTTTTAAATTTACAGAGAACAATTTCTGTTAAACAAAAACTAAGGAAAAAGGTCATCATGTTAAATCTTATTTAGAATTGTAAATAAATAAGGTTAACTTACCCATTGCTACATAGGATCTAAATCGTGTTGATAATTTGTCCACAAAGGCACTTAAAATTTCCAATCCCATTAATGACACCTACAGATAAAAAGGGATTTTAATGAATATAAATTACTGATGCATATTTTAATATCAGTATATAATTTTTAACATACAAAAGATATTCATAAATATATTGCCATATTTTTTAAAAATGAGATTTAAGTTGTCAAGGGTAAATAGTCATGAGGTTGGAGCATCCTAATCTCAAATGGTTCAACAATATACACAACAATAATAATGTGTACATAGGAAGACAGCGATAAAGCATATTTAGCACAATGCTAAATGGTAAATTAGACAGAGGTTACACAGGAGTTTATTGACTGCAGTCATGCCTCACTTAATGATAAGGATACATTCTAATAAATCTATCATTAGGTAATTTTGTTATTGTGCAAACATTGGAGTGTACTTACACAAACCTAGATAGGACAGCCTACTACAAACCTAAGCCATACAGTATATCCTCTTGCTCCTAGGCTACTACCTATACAGTATGTTACTGTGCAAAATACTGTAGGCAACTGTTAACACAAAAGGTAAATGTATGTGTATTTAAACATAAAAAACTTAATGCAAGCACTACAACACTGCAACAGCTATGATGTCACCAGGCAAAAGGAATTTTTCAGCTCTATTATAATCTTATGGGACCACCATTCTACATACAGTCCATCACTGACTACAATGTTGTTATGTGATATGCATAACCGTATTTGTAACTTTGAAATGTTTCCTAAATGAAACAGTTAAAAATTAAGAGCCTCTTTAATTACAGAGGCTCTTCTGTAATTAAAGGGGCTCTTATTTCATCTTCCGTCTGTGACGTAGAAACTGTAAAGAACATCCCTCTCTAACAAGAAAAAGCCCACTGGGTCTTCAAAATCATAACTCTTCTTGAATCCATCAGAAAGCTAAGGCTGAAGAATAACCAACTAACCTGAAATCTAAACAAAATCATGCGACACAGCAGTAGGTCACATGTGACAGAAGACAGGAGGAAAATGAACCCATGATATAAGTGGGTAAGAAGTACTCAGTTATACTTAACAAAACTCTTTACGACTGAGTGTGGGCTAGCATGAAAATGCAATCCCTACTAGCCACAGACACAAGGAGAACGCATACCCACTTAACAAGCTCTTTCTCCACAAATCTCCACCAGACACTCTAAGACTGAGGGCTGAGCAAGATAGTGGATAAAGTATCTCTTGGTGGTACAAGCCTGGAGGAAGGAAACAGCTGCCTGTGCAGGAAAAGCACAAAGGCTCCTAGTACCCTTGTCCTGTAAGAAACAAAAGTTTGAAGCTAAGAAATAAAAGTGTGAAGCGCCTCAGTGAAGAATATCAAACACTGTTACTACTAAGGCATAGGTAAAACTCAATGCTGTTATAAAGAGGAAGAAGATAAAAAGCTTTCTAACCCAGAGGAAGGGGCAGAAAAACATCCTGGGGCCCATATAATAAGGTCTCTAGTTGGGGAAAGCCATGGTCTTCATAAAGCCTCACCCCGGCGGGACAAGGTGGCTCACGCCTGTAATCCCAGCACTCTGGGGGGCTGAGGCGGGCGGATCACAAGGTCCAGAAATCGAGACCATCCTGGCCAACATGGTAAAACCCAGTATCTACTAAAAATACAAAAATTAGCTTAGCGTGGTGGCGAGCGCCTGTAGTCCCAGCTGCTCAGGAGGCTGAGGCAGGAGAATTGCTTGAACCTGGGAGGTGGAGGATGCAGTGAGCCGAGATCTCGCCACTGCACTCCAGCCTGGCGCCCGGCAACTGAGCGAGAATCTGTCTCAAAAAATGAAAAATAAGGGCCAGGCACAGTGGCTCACATCTATAATCCCAGCACTTTGGGAGGCCAAGGCGGGTGGATCACGCGGTCAAGAGATCGAGGCCATCCTGGTCAACACGGTGAAACCCCGTCTCTACTAAAAATACAAAATTAGCTGGGCATGGTGGCGAAGCCTGTAGTCCCAGCTACTCGGGAGGCTGAGGTAGGAGAATTGCTTTAACCCAGGAGGCGGAGGTTGCAGTGAGCTGAGATCATGCCATTGCACTCCAGACTGGGTAACAAGAGTGAAATTCGGTCTCAAAAAAATTAAAAAATAAAGAAAATTAAAACACACAAAAAAATCCTCACCCCAAGACTCAAGGACAAAAAGCTTCCTAAAACTGAAGCTGGACCAGAAAAACAAAGAATGACCCTCTTTCCCCTAACCAGACCAGCAAGCATGAAATAAGCAATAGCAGTATACCAGTGGGGAAGGGGCATGAACATAAAGAAGAATCCTCTATGAAGTCCAAGAAAATACGGAAGATCTAAAGTGCAGAGTTGAGTAGAAACTTAAGGAAAACCCTTCATAAAATTAACCAGATAACAAAAAAATCTGAAGCAAATATGAACTAAAGTAACTATAGCAATCATAACATCAAGTCCGAACTCAACTCCTGACTAGACTGACTGCATAGCTCCATGCTATATATAAGCTTAGCAGAAAAAAAGGCATGTCATTTCCAGGTACTATTTAACTTAGTCTTAAACATCTTAAATACCGTCCAATTTTCAACTATGAATTATGAGACACACAAAAAAAGCAAGAGTGGAAAAATACTACTATCAAGAATAAAGCATGGACAAAAACAAAATACATAGATAATCCAAAAGCTGGAATTATCAGAGCATTTAAATAACTATGATTAATGTATTAAATGTCCTAGTTAGAACAGCAAACAACAAGCATGAATAAAAGGAATTCCAGGAGAGAGACAAAAACTTTAAGGCAGAGTCAAATGCAAATAATAATTTTTTTTAACGCATTAAAAACAAGGTACAAGTGATTAAGATGCTTTTGATGGGTTCATCAAAAGATTTGACACAGAGAAGGAAAGAATCAGGGAACCTGAAAATACATCAATACAAATTACTCAAATTGAAATACACAGAGGAACAAAAAGAGAAGGGGAGAGACAAAGCACTCAAGAGCAGTGAAATATTATCAAGTTGTCTAACATATGTGTCATTGGAATTTTGAAGAGAGAATAAAGTAGAAGAAATATTTGGAGAGAAAATGGCCAAGAATATGGTGAAAATAATGAAAGGCATCAAACTATACGTCTAAAAGTCTCAAAGAACCCCCAAACAGAAAATTCCAAAAAACACCAAGACACATCCTATTCAAACTGTTAAAACCAAAAAAAAGAAAAATCTTAAAGTCAAAAAAAAAAAAAAAAAAAAAAAAAAAGACATTAAATACACAAGAATAGGAGACCTCCAGCCAAAAAGTATGAGTGAGGAGACAATGGAATGACACTGTTATAGTACAGTAGTCCCCCCTTATTCATTTATGTAATACATCCCAAGACCCCAGGGGATACCTGAAACCACAGACAGTACTGAGCCCTATATATAATTTTTCCTACAAAGACATACCTATGATAAAGTTTAATTTATAAATTAGGTACAGTAAAAGATTACCAACAATAAAATATAATAACCATAACAATATACTGTAACAAAAGTTATGTAAGTGTGGTCTTGTCTATCTTTTTTTTTTTGGTCTTGTCTATCTTAAAATATCATATGGTACTTATCTGTCTTGGGACTACAACTGACCACAGGCAAGTGAAACTGTGGAATGCAAAACCACAGATTATCATACTACAAAAAAAAAAAAAATCCCGTCACTTCAGAATTCTTTACCTAGTTAAAATATCTTTTAAAACTAAAGGAGAAATAAAAAGTTTTTCAAACAAACAAAATCTTATATAATTCATTATAAGAGATATGTATCACAAGAAATGTTAAGGGAAAGTCTTCTGGGAAAAAAAATACATGACAGCAGACAAAAACTTAGATCTACACTAAGAAATAACAGGAAATAGTTGAAATTAAAATAAATATTTAAAACCTTAAAAATAAGCTGGGTACAGTGGCTCATGCCTATAATCCCAGCAATCTGGGAGTCTCAGGCAGGAAGATCACTTGAGGTCAGAAGTTTGAGACCAGTCTGGCCAACATGGCAAGACCCCATCTCTACTACAAATAGAAAAATTAGCCAGGCATGGTGGCACATGCCTGTCATCCCAGCTACTCAGGAGGCTGAGGCACGAGAATTGCTTGAATTTGAGAGGCAGAGGTTGCAGTGAGCTGAGATTGTGCCACTGCACTCCAGCCTGGCAACAGAGCAAGACACTGTCTCAAACAAAAAACCTTAACAATATACATATTTAATCACTGTAAAAACAGATGCACTAAAACAAATACTAGCTCTACTGAGTTTAGTGAAGTCATAAGATAAAAGGTCACTGTAAAAAAATCAATTGTGGGCCAAGCGGGATGGCTCACATCTGTAATCCCAGCACTTTGGGAGGCCAAGGCAGGTGGATCACCTGAGGTCAGGAGTTCAAGACCAGCCTGATCAACATGGTGAAACTCCATCTCCACTAAAAAATAAAAAATAAAAAAATTAGCCAGGCATGATGGTGGTTGCCTGTAATTCCAGCTGCTTGGAAGGCTGAGGCAGAAGAATCACTTGAACCTGGGAGGTGGAGGTTGCAGTAAACTGAGATCATGTCATTCCACTCTAGCCTGGGTGATAAGAGCAAAATTCCATTTCAAAAAAAAAGACAGGGCGCAATGGCTCATGCCTATAATCCCAGCACCTTGGGAGGCCAAGGCAGGCGGATCACCTGAGGTCAGGAGTTCAAGACCAGCCTAACCAACATGGTGAAACCCATCTCTCCTAATAATACAAAAATTAGCTGGGCGTTGTGGCAGGTGCCTATAATCTCAGCTACTTGGGAGGTGGGGGCAGGAGAATCGCTTGAACCTGGGAGGCAGAGGATGCAGTGAGCCAAGATCATGCCATTGCACTCCAGCCTGGGCAACAGAGTGAGACTATCTCAAAATAAATAAATAAAGTGTTCCTACATACCAGCACTCAACAATTGGGAATTTTCAAAAATACTATATCATTTACAAAACTAACAACAGTCACAAAATACTTAGATATAATCCCAACAAGTCCACTATCTACACACTGAAAATACAAAATGCTAATAAAAGTTATCGAAGAAGAGCTAATTAAATGGAGATATATATACATACATATACATATATATACACCAAGTTCATGAATTGGAGGACTTAATATTATAAAGATTTGAAACCGGCCGGGCGCGGTGGCTCAAGCCTGTAATCCCAGCACTGTGGGAGGCCGAGGCGGGTGGATCACGAGGTCAAGAGATCGAGACCATCCTGGTCAACATGGTGAAACCCCGTCTCTA
>NW_016107336.1:9401807-9420698 GCF_001604975.1 Cebus imitator
TAGACACACACATATATAGTAAATCGATATCCAACAACTGTGCAAAGGCAATTCAATGAAGGAAATAAATATATGTTACAATTGGATATCCATATTGAAAAAAAAAAAAAAAACTCATCCTATACATCACATCATTTACAAAAATTAACTAAAAAATGTATACGACATAAACATAAAACCAAACTATAAAACCACTAGAAGAAAACTCAAAAGAAAATCTTTACAACCTGGAGTACACAAATAATTCTTAGAGACAACATGAAATGAAACAGAATTTAACAAGCCAATTCTAAAATTGATATGAAAATTCAAGGGGCCCAGAATTGTCAAACCCAAGTTCAAAAAAGAAAAAGTTGGAAGATTCAAATTTCCCAACTTCAATATAGCCTACAAAGCTTCTGTAAGCAACATAGTGTGACAATGGCACAAGGAGAGAAATATAAATTAATGAAATAGAACCGAGAGTCCAGAAATAAGCCCATACATTTTATGGGCAACTGATTTTCAACAAGAGTGTCAAGACCATTCAATGGGTAAAGATTCAACATGTGGTACTAGGACAACTGGATGAATGTGGACCATTACATCACACCACACATAGAAATTAACTCAAAATGAATCATAAACCTAAATGTAAGAGCTAAAACTCTATAGTTATTAGAAGAAAACATTGGGTAAATCACTGTGACCTTGGCCATGGTTTCTTAGACAAGACATAAAAAGCATAAACAACAAACAAAAAAAAGAATCAGAGTTTATCAAAACTAATAACACCTAGTCTTCAAGGAAACAACATGAAAAAAGTGAAAAGACAACCAACAGAATAGGAGCAAATATTTGTAAAATATATATCTCATAAGGGACTTGCATCCAGATTATTATTCCTTTTACAACTTAATAGTAAAAGGAAAAATAACCCATTTTTTAAAATGAGCAAACATTTGAAACTAGCCTGGCCAATATAGTGAAACCCCATCTCTACTAAAAATACAAAAAATTAGCCAGGCGTGGTGGCGCACCTGTAGTCCCAGCTGCTCAGGAGACTGGGGCAGGAGAATCACTTGAACCCAGGAGGTGGAGGTTGCAGTGAGCCGAGATTGCACCACTGCACTACAACCTGGGTGACAGAGCAACACTCCGTTTCCAAAGAAAAAAAGAGAGAGCAAAGAGAAAAGAATAGAAAGTCCAGAAATAGACTCACATGAATACAGTCAAATGATCTCTGCCAAAAAGCAAAGACAATATATGAAGAAAAGATAGTCTTTTCAACAAATGGTACTGCAACAACTGAGATCCACATGCAAAAAATTAATCTAGACACAGACCTTATACCCTTCCCCAAAAATTAACTCAAAGGATCATAAAACTAAATGTAAAATATATAACTCCTAGAAAATAACATAAGAAAAAGTCTAATTGACCTTGGGTGTGGAAATGTCTTTTTGGATATGACACCAAAGGCATGGTCCATGAAAGAAATAACTGTTAAGCTGGATTTCATTAAAATTAAAAACTTCTGTTCTATGAAAGATGTCTAGAGAATGGGAAAACAAGCCATAGAATGGGAGAAAATATTTGCGAAATACACATCTGACAAAAGACTGTCATGCAAAATATACAAAGAACTCTTAAAACTCAACAACAAGAAAATAAAGAACTCAAAAAAATCAGGCCGGGCGCAGTGGCTCCCGCCTGTACTCCCAGCACTTTGGAAGACTGAGGCGGACAGATCACGAGGTCAGGAGATCAAGACCATCCTGGCCAACATGGTGAAACCTCGTCTCTACTAAAATACAAAAAACTAGCCAGGCATGGTGGCACGCACCTGTAGTCCCAGCTACTTGGGAGGCTGAGGCAGGAAAATTGCTTGAACCTGGGAGGCGGAGGTTGCAGTAAGCCAAGATCGCACCATTGCTCTCCAGTCTGGGGACAGAGCGAGACCCCATCTCAAAATTAAAAAAGAGAAAATCTCAAAAACTGGGCAAAGATCCAAACAGTGCCTCACCAAAAAAGATGTAAGATATATAAATAGCAAGTAAGCGATTTGTTATTCACCGACAACACTAAGCACTGGCAAAGGCAGGGAGAGAGAGGAACTCTCATTCACTGCTGGTGGGAATGCAAAATGGTATAGTTATTTTGGCAGTTTCTTATAAAACTAAATATACTCTCCTCATATGATCCAGTGATCATTCATGCTCCTTGGTATTTAGCCAAAGGAGTGGAAAATTGATGTCAACAAAACACCTGCACACTCATATTTTTTGTTGTTTTTTGTAGAAACAGGATTTCACCATGTTGCCCAAGCTGGTCCTGAAATCCTGGACTCAAGTGGTTCACTCGCCTTAGCCTACCAAAGAGCTGGGATTACAGGCATGTGCCACCATGCCCAGCCCACACTCATATTTAAAGCAACTTTATTCAGCTGTCAAAACTTAGAAGCAACCAAGATGTCTTTCAGTAGGTGAATGAATAAATACGTGGTACATTCAAACAATGGAATAGTATTCAGCACTAAAAGGAAATGAGCTACCAAGGCATGAATAAGACATGAAAGAACTTAAAGTGCACGTTACCAAGTGAATGAAGTCAGCCTGAAAAGGTTTCATACAGTTGGAGTCCAACTATATGACATTTGGAAAAGGCAAAACTATGGAGATGGTAAACACATCAGTGATTGCCAGGGATTGGGGTAAAAAGAAAGTTTTAGGCAGAGCACAGAGTATTTTTAGGGCAGTAAAATTATTCTGTATAATACTATAATGGTAGGTACATTCCATTATACATTTATCAAAACCTACAGCATGTACAACACTTAAGAGTGAACCCTAATGAAACTGTGAACCTTGAAAGATAACGACATGTGAATGTAGGCTCATCAATTGTAACAAGTGTAAAACTCTGTTAGGGGATGCTGACAGTAGAGGAGGCTGTGCATGATGCAGAAGCAGGGGGATACATGAGAAATCTGTTTCATTCAATTTAACTGTGAACCTATAACTGCTGTAAAAAAATAAAACTTATTAAAAATCAAAAATGGGCAAAGAACTTGAATAGGCATTTCTCAAAATAAGATATATGAATGGTGTATAAGCACGTGAAAAGATGCTCAACATTATTATTCATTAGAGAAATGCAAATTAAAACCACAATAAGACACTACTTCACACCTACTAGGAAAATAGAAAATGTCAAATGTTGATAAGGACATAGACAGATTGGAACCCTTGTATGCTGCTGGTGGGAATGTAAAATGGTACAGACATTGTAGAAAACAGTTTGGCAGTTCCTCCTAAAGTTAAACATAAATTTACCACATGGCCCAGGAATTCCACTCTTAAGTATATACCCAAAGAACGTGAACTCAAACAGATATAGCTGTGCAGCATTACTCATAATAGTCAAAGGCGGAAACAGGCCAAATGTCCATCAACTGATGCACAGATAAACAAAATGTGGTATATGCATTCAATAGAATTTTACTCAGCCATACACACATGCTATAACATAGATTAACCTTGAAAAAACTATAAGTCAAAGAAGGTGGTCACAAGAGGCTACATGTTATATGGTTCAATTCTAAGAAATGTCTACAATAGGCAAATCTATAAAGATAAGAAGTAGAACACTGGTAGCTTAGGACGAGGTTGGGGTGGGTATGGAGGGTGGGATAAAGGGTACGGAGTTCTTTTGGAGGTGATGAAAATGTTTTTAAAATTTACTGTGGTGATGGTTGCACAAACCTATAGCTACTACAAAAAGCACTGTACACTTCAAATGAGTGAATTATATAGAATGAGGTATCAACAGAACTGTTTAAAAAAAACCCTGAAAATCCAAAATAGATTCAATTACACATATATGAGCCAAGCAGTATCTCAGATAAGCAGGAAAAATGTGTACTCTTAAGAATATACTTAGGAATCTATCCCCCAAGATATTCAAGTAAAATTGTGAAAAGATGTGCAAAAATTATTCACTACAAGAGACTGAAAACTATCGAAACATTCATCAGTATGGGACAGATTCAATAAACCATGGTGTATCCATACTACAGGATACTATGACACTTTAAAAATAAAAATGAAGACTACACTAATTCTTCTATTCAATGATCTCCACAATATACTGTTAAGTGAAAAAATCAAAGTTGGGAAAAGTATGTATATCAAAGAAAAGGGGAATTAAATAGATATAAACAGACATAAATGCTTATTAAAAAACAATGATGGTTGGGTGCAATGGCTCATGCCTGTAATCCCAGGACTTTGAGAGGTCAAGGTGGGAGCATCGCTTGAGCCCAGGAGTTTGAGACCAGCCTGCACAACATGCAAGACCCCATCTCTATAAGAACTAAAAAATCAGGCATGGTGGCATGCGCCTGTGGTCCCAGTTGCTGGGGAGGCTGAGATGGAAGGATCACCTGAGCCTGGGATGTCAAGTCTGCAGTGAGTCATAATGATGCCACCACACTCTAGCCTGAGCAATAGAGTAAGATCCCGTCCCAAAAAACAAAAAACCACACAGAAATAATGATGGAAAATAAAATTTTAATGGTGGGAACAAGATACAAGGAACAGAGAAGGAAACTAGACTAGAAAGAAAATAAATGAATCCAAATATATATCCAATTAGTAGCATAACCACACAGAAGACTATTTTCAAGTGACTTTAAAACACAGTAATTTGGCTCTATCTTGTCAATAGGATACATCGTACAGACTAAAACAAAACTCCAAAAAAGAGAGTTAACTGTCTTTATAAATCTTATTGTTGTTGACAGAAAAAGATACAGTTACAAGATAGAAGTAAAAACTGCAGTCTTAAATCTGAATTAGAAATATCAGTATAAAAAGAAAAAAAGTAAAAAAAAAAAAATAGGAATATCAGTATGAACTCATGATTTATTTTTCTTTCAAATTAAAATAACATCTAGGTTAGGTGTAATGGCTTATGCCTGTAATCCCAGCACTTTGGGACGCCAAGATGGGAGGACTGCTTGAGCCCAGGAGTTCAAGACCAGCCTGGGCAACATAGGGAGACCCAATCTCTACAAAAAAAAAATTTTGTTTAATTAGTCAGGCATGGTGGTGTGTGTCTATAGTCTAATTGGGAGGCTGAGGTGGGACTGCTTGAGCCCAGGAGGTTAAGGCTGCAGTGAGCTGTGTTTGTGCCACTGGACTCCAGACTAGGCAACAAAGAGAGAGACCCTGTCTCAAAAAATAAAAATGAAGCAAATAAAATCAAATCTAACTCTGTCCATTGAAAGAAATCTAGAAACAATGACCAAACAAGGAACAAGGAATACCACTAGCACCACACTGCAGTATCTAGGCACTGCTTCCCATGAAGAAAGATCAAGAGCTTCTTGGAGAGGTGGCTCATTCCAGGGCTGGAGCAGGAAATACAACATCTTGTGATGACAGACAGCAAAGAAGCAGTCAAAGATTACTAGGGTCATGTAAAGATAGGACAGTTTGAATATGAAAAAGAATAATAACTGCATTGTCTTGAAACATATTAGATATGTTAAAATATATGAGTTCATAATAACATGAAAACGAAAACAAAAATACATTTGAAGGATACTAAAAAAAACCTCGTTATTTTCACAGTTAGTAGGTAAATGGAAAGAATCGTAGAACTATACTTACCATTCTATATAAACCACTATATAAATCACTGGGTAACCAAATAACTGTCAATAGGGAACGTTTCTCTTTATAAAACTATTCCAGCCAATAAATGAAAAAATAACAATTCAAGTACTGTATCACCATTTTGCAAACTCTCATGAATTAATAGATCTAAATACTAAACATTTAAGGCTTCTAACATCACACACACACACACACACACACACACACACACACAGAGAGAGAGAGAGAGAGAGAGAGAGAGAGAGAGAGACCTAGACCTTATGTGCCTTTCATACCTCACGTGCCTTTAGGAAGGAGATGGAAGGAGAGTATTACCTGTTAAATAGCCTTGCGCCCCCACCCCCATAAAAAGGACTCAGTAAGTTTTACATCCAACTGAATTACCAATTTACAGGAAAAATAGAGGGAACAGTCAAACATCATTACGTGAATGAAATCAGCAAGACCCAGACTATGGGAAACTCTACACAAATAAAACTCAAGAATTTTTTTAAAATAGAGACTGAGGGGGAAACATTAAAAAAGAATTAATAAATATGTTAACTCTTAAAGGCAGAATAATAACCTGCCAGAGGCATTCACATCCTAACTCCCAGAACCTCTGTACATGGTATCATACTTGGCAAAAGGGACTCTGCAGTTACAATTAAGGATCTTGAGAGGGAAAAAAAATTACCCTGGATTATTCTAGACCTAAGATATCACAAGGGTTTCCCTCCCCATCTGTTTTGTGGTAAGAACTTGACATCTATGCTCTTAATAAATTTCAAGTACAATATACATTATTATTAACTATAGTCACCATACTGTACATTAGGTTTCCAGAACTTATTCATCTCATAACAGAAAGCATGTACCCTTTGACCAGTATCTCTCCTTTTTCCGCATTCCCCACGACCTGGTAATCACCATTCTATTCTGTTACTATCTATAAATTCTATAAATTTGACTTTTTAAAAAAAGATTTGACATAAAAATAAGATCATGCAGTACTTGTCTTTCTATATTTTAGAAGTATTTTGGCTTATTTCACTTAGGATAATGTCTTCTAGGTTCCATGTTGTCACGAATAGCAGGATTTCCTTCATTTTTAAGGCTGAACAATATTCCTTTGTGTGTCATTTGTTGTGTGTGTGTACATAAACGCATATATATACATACACCCCACATTTTCTTTATCCATTCATCTGTTGATGGACACAGCAATTTTCATATCCTGGCTATTGTGAATAATGCTGCAATGAACAAGGGAATGCAAATATCTCTTTGGGATAGTGATTTATTTTCTTTGGATATATACTCAGAAGTAGAGCACATGGTAGTTCTATTTTTTTTTTTTCTTTCATTTTTTTTGAGGCAGAGTTTCACTCTTGTTGCCCAGGCTGGAGTGCAGTGGCACAATCTCGGCTCATTGCAACCTCTACCTCCTGGGTGCAAGCGATTCTCCTGCCTCAGCCTCTCAAGTAGCTGGGACTACAGGCCTGCACCACCAAGCCCAACTAATTTTAGTATTTTTTTTTTAGTAGAGACAGGGTTTCATTCAGCATGTTGGCCAGGAAGGTCTTGATCTCTTGACCTCGTGATCCACCCACCTCGGCCTCCCAAAGTGCTGGGATTACAGGTATGAGCCACCGCACCCAGCCAGTAGTTCTATTTTTAATTTTCTGAGAAATCTTACCATTTTCCATGATGGTGTACCAATTTACATTCCCATCAATAGTATACAATTTTCTTCTCCACATCCTCTCCAATACTTTTTAACTTTTTATTTTTTTATAACAGACATCCTAAATGGTATGAGGTGATATTTCACTGTGGTTCTGATTTACATTACCCTGACAAATACTGATGTTAGTTATCTTCTCATATTTAGATGAGCTTCTCATACATTTTGGATATTAAACCCTTATCAGACATGATTTGCAACTATTTTCTCCCATTCAGTAGACTGCCATTTTGTTTTGCTGATTGCTTCCTTTGCAGTCCAGAAAACTTTTTAGTTTGATGTAGTCCCACTGTTTTATTTTTGCTTTTGTTGCCTGTGTTTTCATGTCAAACCCCAAAAATCACTGCCAAAACCAAAGTCAAGGAGCTTTCCCCCTATGTTTTCTTTTAGGAGTTTTACAGTTTTAGGTCTTGCATTTAAGTCTTTAATCCATTTTGAGGTAATTAACGTATATGGTATAAAATAAGGGTCCAGTTTCATTCTTTTGCATGTGGACATCCAGTTTTTCCAATACCATTTATTGAAGACACTATCCTTCCCCCATTGTGCATTCTTGGTGTCTTTGTGAAAAATTAGTTGACTATATATGTGTAAATTTATTTGAAGGGTCCTTATAAGGGGGAATCCTTAAAGAGACAAGAGTACTTATAAAAAGAAGGCGAAGAGCCACAGTCAGAGGAGATTTGATGACAGAAGAGGTCAGACAAAGAGATCTGAAGATGTTATACTGCTGGCTTTGAAGATGGAGAAAGACGCCAAGAACCAAGCAATGCAGGCATCCCCTAGAAGCTGGAAAATTCTCCCCTAAAGTCTCTAGAATGAGTATAATCCTGCTGACACCTTGATTTTATCCCAATGAAACCCATTTTAGATTTCTGACCTCTAAAACTATAAAAGAATAAACGTGTAAGTGTTTAAGCTAGTGTGTCATAATTTGTTAGCAGCAATAGGAAGATAATGTATTAATGAATCGCAATATATGGCTCTTATTTGGTTCCTAATTTTTCTTAAAATAACTTACTAAAAGATTTAGAAATGTGAACCCTGGACATGTGACATGAAGGAATTATTGTTTTATAACTGTTATGATGTTGAGGTTATATTAGTAAGTTTTAAAAAAGAACATACATCTTTGAGACAGTAACTAGGAAGCCCTAGGGATGAAACAATGACGTCTGTGATTTGTGACACATTGATGGGGCAGGATTGGCCATGGGCTGATAAGCATTATAGCTGAATTTACTTTACTGTCTACCTTTACACATGTTCAAAATTCTCCATAATAAAGTTTTTGTAATTACAGAAAGCATGATTCCTAATGGTAAGATGTCAGAAAAAATCCTTGGTACCCAGTACACAAGGATGTACATTTTCTTTTATTCATCCTTATCCTAAGGGTTTTAGCCAATACACCAAAACCAAGCAAAACTGTTGTTAGTCTGTGAAATATTTTTAGAAAACCTTTTAAAAATCCACAAATTGGCTGCATGTGGTGGCTCATGCCTGTAACCCCAGTACTTTGAGGCCAAGGCAAGTGGATCACCCAAGGTCAGGAGTTCAAAGTCAGCCTGGCCAACATGGCAAACCCCATCTGTACTAAAAAATACAAAAATTAGCTGGGCATGGTGGCAGGTGCCTGTAATCCCAGCTACTCGGGACACTAAGGCAGGAAAATCGCTTGAACCTGGGAGGGGGAGGATGCAGTGAGCCAAGATCGCACCACTGGCCTCCAACCTGAGAGACACAGCAAGACTCCACCTCAAAAAAAAAAGTCCGAGACGGGCGCAGTGGCTCACGCCTGTAATCCAAGCACTTTGGAGGCCAAAGTGGGCGGATCACCTGAGGTCGGGAGTTCAAGACCAGCCTGACCAACATGGTGAAACCCCGTCTTAAAAAAAAAAAAAAAAGTCTATCAATTGCAGAATAAATGTTTTTCATTCTTATAATAATAAGCAGGTTACCCATAAAAATCAATAAGCCAAGTGTAGTTTTATTACTATATGCCAAAAAATATAATTTTTAAAGGCACAGTGGCTCATACCATTAGTCTCAGGTACTCAGAAGACTGAGGGTAGAGGGTCACTTGAGCCCAGGAATTGGAGGATGCAGTGAGCTATGACTATGCCACTGCACTCCAGCCTGGGCAACAGAGTAAGATCCTTGTCTCCAAAATAAATAAATAATAAAAATACAAAAGAACAATAGCATTTATGATACCCTCGAACACTTTAAATTACTTAGGAGTTGGCCAGGCACGGTGGCTCACACCTGTAATCCCAGCACTTTGGGAGGCCAAGGGGGGCAGATCACGACATCAAGAGATCGAGACCATCCTGGCCAACATGGTGAAGCCCCGTCTCTAATAAAAACATAAAAATTAGCTGGGCATGGTGGCACGCACCTGTAGTCCCAGCTACTCAGGAGGCTGAGGCAGGAGAATCACTTGAACCCGGGAGGCAGAGGTTGCAGTGAGCTGAGATTGCACCACTGCACTCTAACCTGGTGACAGAGCGAGACTCTTGTCTCAAAAAAAAAAAAAAAAGAATTCTGATTCCTTCAATTTTCTTAGTGAAGTAGGAAGCAATGCCTCAGCTGACAATAATGATTGTAGAAGAGGTAATAGTAGGACCAAGGGGAAAGGAAAAGATGTAGAAAGATGTAGAATAGTTGTTTAACTGAAAGAGTGAATGAACTAGGAAAACATAGTGGCTGGGCACGGTGGCTCACGCCTGTAATCCCAGCACTTTGGGAGGTCAAGGCAGGTGGATCACGAGGTCAAGAGATCAAGAGGTCAAGAGATCAAGACCATCCTGGCCAACATGGTGAAACTTTGTCTCTACTAAAAATACAAAAATTAGCTGGGCATGGTGGTGTGCACCTGTAGTCCCAGCTACTCGGGAGGCTGAGGCAGGAGAATTGCTTGAACCCGGAAGGCAGAGATTGCAGTGAGCCGAGACTGCGCCACTGCACTCCAGCCTGGCGCCTGGATACAGAGGGAGACTCTGTCTCAAAAAAAAAAAAAAAAAAGAAAGAAAATATAGTACGACTCTCAGGCAGCATATTAAGGGCCCACATGATGGTCAGGAATTTAAAATGAAGCCAGTTAAAGGGGTTTCGTGTTTTCCCCCAAGCCACCTTCAGTTGCACTAGTGCAGGTATAGAGTAGGTAGAGTGGGATTAGCCAGTATTGCATTTGTTTTGTTTTGTTTTGTTTTTGAGATGAAGTCTTGTTCTGTCACCCAGGCTGGAGTGCGGCATCACAATCTCAGCTCACTGCAACCTCTGCCTCCCCAGTTCAAGGGATCCTCCCACCTAAGCTTCCCAAGTAGCTAGGATTACAGGTGTGAGGATTACCTAGGATTACCACCACACCCAGCTAAATTTTTTAAAAATTATTTTTAGGAGAAATGGGGTTTCACCATGTTGGCCAGACTAGTATCAAACTCCTGAACTCAGGTGATCCATCTGCGTCAGCCTCCCAGAGTGCTGGGACTACAGGTGTGAGCCACCATGCTCAGGACAGTATAGCATTTAATCAAAAGAGGACCATAAATCAAGAATGAAGAGAGAGAATAGAATTAAGAATGAATATAAGGACTAATATCCAGAATCTACAAAGAGCTCAAACAAATCAGCAAGGAAAAAAAAATCCCATCAAAAAGTGGACAAAGGGCATGAACAGACAATTTCCAAAAGAAGATATACAACTGGACAACAAACATGAAAAAAATGTTCAACATCACTAATCCTCAGGGAAATGCAAATTAAAACCACAATGAGATACCACCTTACCCCTGCAAGAATGGCCATAATTAAAAAGTCAAAAAACAATCGATGTTCGTGTGGATGTGATGGAAAAGGAACGCTTTTACACTGCTGGTGTCCACTATGGAAAACAGTATGCAGATCCCCTAAGGAACTAAAAGTAAAACCACCATTAGATCCAGCAATCCAGATCTTTTCCTTTGGGTAGATTTCCTCTGGGTATCTACTCAAAGGAAAAGAAGTCATTGTATTAAAAAGACACAGGGACATGCCATGTTTATAGTAACACAATTCACAATTGCAAAGACGTGGAACAAACCTAAGTGCCCATCAACCAATGAGTGAATGAAGAAAATGTGGTATACATACACCACGAAATACTACTCATCCATAAAAGGGAACAAAATAATGTCTTTTGCAGCAACTTGGATGAGTTGGAGGCCATTATTCTAAGTAACTCAGAAAATCAAATATACGTTCTCACTTAAAAGTTGGGAGCAAAGCTATAAGGGAACAAAGGCATAAGAATACCATAATAAACTTTGGGGTCTCAGGGGGAAGGTTGGGACAGAGTTGAGGGATAAAAGACTATATGCCGCCAGTGTATAGTGCTTGGATAACGGGGGCACTAAAATCTCAGAAATCACCAACAAAGGACTTATCCACGTAACCAAAAGCCACCCGTACCCCCAAAACTACTGAAATAATAACAAAATTTTTTTAAAAAAGAATCAATGTAAAGGTATGATTAATGGGTCGGCTTAATGAAATAGATGTCACATGGGGTGGTAAAATTCTTTAAGTTCAAAGAAATGAGGTTCAGATTTTAGAGTTCCAGCATATCAAAATCACCAACAGTAATGTCACTGATGAAAGTGTGAATCAAGGCCAGGCACGATGGCTTATGCCTGTAATCCCAGCACTTTGGGAGGCTGAAGTGGGTGGATCATCTGAGGTTAGGAGTTTGGGACCAGCCTAGCCAACATGGCAAAACCCCGTCTCTACTAAAAATACAAAATTAGCTGGGCGTGGTGGCATGCGCCTGTAATCCCAGCTATTCAGGAGGCTGAGGCAGGAGAACCACTTGAACCCAGGAGGTGGAGGTTGCAGTGTCCTGAGATTATGACATTGCACTCCAGCCTGGGTGACAAGAGCAAAATTCTGTCTCAAAAAAAAAAAAGTGTGAATCACCAGCAACTACACACCTATAGTGGTCTGAATTGGTAGTGGCTGCATTTACAACTATGTAACTATCATTATGTTTTCATGGGTGGTCAGGTTGACTTATTTACATGTTGAAATATATTTTATCTCATAAATTATATGTGATTTCCCTTTACAGTACAGTTAGGAGATTATGGAAATTTTTAAATTCATGTGTATCAGATATTATCTATAAATTTTATTTGAGAATTGAAAAGGGAGAAGGAGGAATTAAAAGAATGCACTGACAGGATTGAAACTCACTTGCCCTAGAAAAAATTTTCATGCATATGTAACAAGGTGACAAAAAGCACAACGTTAAGAGTAAAGAATTGACAACATCCTGGATGTTCACCTATATGGCAGGTAAAAGGAATAGGCAACATCGATACATATTAACGGGTAGATAAACCTCATCTCTTTTGGCAAACTAAAAATGGCGTGTCTTTTGAATAGTTTATAGGATATATAATTGAGGTGACACCACTATTGGGAAGTATCCTCCTCAGAATGCCAAAGGAGCTATGATTTTGAATTCTGAGAAAATACATGAAATCCTAGCACACAGCCCTGCACTACATAGGGCTACATAGTTATAAATGCTTTCACTGTTTTCTCCATTTTTTTTTTTTTTTAATTCTGAGACAAGGTCTGGCTCTGTTGCCCAGGCTGGAGTACAATGGCCCAATCACGGCTCACTGCCATCTCAATATCCTGGACTAACTTTTTTTGTAGAGGTGAAGTTTCACTATCTTGCTCAGGCTGTGTTTCCTCAGTTTTTTAGCTTCAACTTACCCTGTGGTTGCAGATGAAATGTAAATGTTACTAATCCTCATAATATACAAAGTAGAACTGACAATAGGATATTGAAGAGGTTTATAAAAGTAGAGAAAAGGAGTATGGATATTCCAATCTCCCCAGGCTCAAGCAACTCTTCCACTAATTTACCAGGTCTATGGCCTAAAGTAAGATACCTATGCCTCCTTTTCTACAAAAAAAGGAAAATAATAGTACACTGATTTCCTAAGGCATCTTAAAGGCTAAATGAGACAATGCAAATAAAGCATTTGAGGCCGGGCGCGGTGGCTCAAGCCTGTAATCCCAGCACTTTGGGAGGCCGAGGCGGGTGGATCACGAGGTCAAGAGATCGAGACCATCCTGGTCAACATGGTGAAACCCCATCTCTACTAAAAATACAAAAAATTAGCTGGGCATGGTGGTGCGTGCCTGTAATCCCAGCTACTCAGGAGGCTGAGGCAGGAGAATTGCCTGAACCCAGGAGGCGGAGGTTGCGGTGAGCCGAGATCGCGCCATTGCACTCTAGCCTGGGTAACATGAGTGAAACTCCGTCTCAAAAAAATAAATAAATAAAAAATAAAGCATTTGAGAGTGTCTGGAACTCACTAAGGACTAGGTAAATGGTGGTTATCATACTTAATTGTATTTATGTGGGAAATTTTGTCATAATACCATTTTAAAATTTGAGGACTCCTGAAATTGCAGGACCATTCTTAGTCAATATCAATTGTCAGACTACATATATTATATATATGCCTATTTTCTTCTTTTTTTTTGAGACGGAGTCTTGCTTTTGTCACCCAGGTTGGAGTGCAATGGCACAATCTTGGCTCACTGCAACTTCCGTCTCCCAGGTTCAAGCGATTCTCCTGCCTCAGACTCCCGAGTAGCTGGGATTATAGGCACCCACCACCATGCTCAACTAATTTTTATATTTTTAGTAGAGATGGGGGTTCACTATGTTGGCCAGGCTAGTCTTGAACTCCTGACCTCGTGATCCACCCGCCTCGGCCTTCCAAAGTGCTGGGATTACAGGCGTGAGCCACTGCACTGGCCTATTTCCATATTTTTCATCTTCAATTATGACTTCTCCATTGGACTCAGGACCCCAACTGTCTATCGTCTCCATTTGTATGTTAAACACCTTCTCACACCTAACTCAGTAAAAACTAAACTTTTTATATCCTTCACCCCATTTGTTCTTCTCTCAGTCTTTCCTATTTCAATAAATAGCACAATCAAACCTACTGCTCAAACAAGGCAATTATCCATAATTCCTCTCTTTCAACCCTCAAACCCAGTCCAACGGGAGCTCTTACTGGATCTGCCACCAAATCATAGCCCAAATTTTCCACTTCTCAACATTGCCATCGCTATCAAATCAGGCCTAGCCACCATTCTCTCTCTCTGCTGCTTCTGTTGTTCCTTTATAGTCAACTCCCCACAGAGTAGACACCCTCTACACACATACAACTTTCCACTGTATTTTTTTTTTTTAAGACAGGAACTTGCTATGTTGCCCAAGCAAGTCTCAAATTCTTGGCTTCAGGTGATCTTCTGTCTCAGCCTCCCAAGTAGCTGGGACTATAGGCACAAGCCACCATGCCCAGTTCCCTCCACCATATTTAGAATAAAATACTATGACTTTATACCTGCCTCTTCAACTTCATCTTTCTCAACACCTCACTTGTTTAAACTCTAGCCAGGATGGCTTTTTATGTTCCTCAAAAAAACTAGGGTCTCTGAATTTGCTGTTTCCTCTGCTTCAATCATTCTTCACTCGTCACTCATGTTTCTTCAGTGTCTGCACTCACGTCACCTTTCCTGACCACCCAAAATACAGTCGCAAAATCATTTCATACCATGTTAATTTACAAGCACATGCTACCTAAAATGATCTAATTTCTATACCTGTCTACCTCTTTCTAACACAATTGCAGGGATCTCACTTTCCCATCTTCTGTTAAATCACCCCCTCAATTAGGTCTTTGATGACCAACTATTTAAAATTCCAACATCTGCATCTTGCCTAGTATTCACTATTCCTTTCACTGCTCTTTTTCTCCAAACCACTTATCACCATGTAACACACTATACGTTTTATTTATCTTGCCTGCTTATTCCTAGAATCTAAGTCCACAAAGGCAAAGATTTGTCTTTTTTTCACATTGTATCTGCAATGCCTAGAAGAGTGAGTTCCTGATAATAATAGGTCATCAATAAATATGCTAATGAAGCTAAATGAATGAGGCTTGTCTTGTTCAAAGCTGGATGGATCCTTAGCATCTTGAATACATAGCATACAGGAGGCATTCAAATTTACTAATACAATGACTGTGACTGAGACATTAAGATTCTGAAGTACTACCAAATCCAAAGAAAAATTGCATTTTGTTCAGTATAAAATGAAACTGAAGTACGATTCTATTTGTATGCTCAAAAATTTCTATGACACACTTTTTAAAATAGAGTTAAATATGTTTTATTGTATCTCCAAAAAAAAAAAAAAGATTACCCAGTTGGGTAACTTAGTTTATAAAACATAAAGCAACAGATTAATTAGAATGCCCTCTCCCTAAAAATGTCAGAAAAGTTTTTATACTATAGAATTCAACAGAAAGGGGAGAACTAGTAATTTAGGAAAGACAGCACAGAACTGAATGGATCAATGTCCTTGAGTAAGCAAGAAGGCATGGAATCTAATACTTTTGTGGAGGGAATGGCATAAATGAGGAAAACAGGCAATTCATCTATTATAATAAGGAAGAAGGTAGATTATATAGTCACAGCTACAAGGCAGTGTATAGATAAGGTGGCGGGAGGCTGCGGCAGTTCTCTTCCGATTGCTGAAAACTGTCTTGGGCTACATTACCTAGTGAGGAGCACAAAGAAAAGGTGTAGTAAAAACAGATGAGAAGCTGGATGAGACCTCCGATGGATTCTAACTCTTAACGAAGAGTTAAAAACACAGCACCAAGTGGAAGTAGGGCTTAGAGGTATAACAAAAAATTAGCACACTGTGGTATCACAGAATATCAGCGTGATCACTGACGATACATCTGAGGAGTGAAATGGCCCAAAGCCAATTTACAACAGCTTGTGTAGAAGATGGCACATCAATCTTCACTTGGGAAGAGGTGCAAACATTATCAAAGCGCTGTCTTTCTACAATAGTCTATGCTGCAGCATAAAATCAACTATCTATGGCCAGGGGCAGTGGCTCATGCCTGTAATTCCAGCACTTTGGGAGGCTGAGGCGGCGGGAGGATCACCTAAGGTCAGGAGTTCAAGACTGGCCTGACCAACATGGAGAAACCCTGTCTCTACTAAAAACACAAAATTAGCCAGGCATGGTGGCACATGCCTGTAATCCCAAATACTGAGGAGGCTGAGGCAGGAGAATTGATTGAACCCGGGAGGCTGCTGTGAGCTGAGAGTGCACCACTGTACTCCAGCCTGGGCAACAATTGTGAAACTCCAACTCAAAAAAAAAATAATAATAATCAACTATTTTGAGTGTGAATATGTATATGCCCTTCTCACAGAGTAAATAAATTTAGCTTGTTTCTTCCAAAGAAATAATCTCCCAAATGATAATGATATATCAAGAGATGGTATGTAATGAAGCATCAATGTGGTTAGTTCTCAAACTTTATTATCCTTATAAAAAGTCTAACCTTTCCAAAACTCATCTGGCTTTTACCATTAAATCTGCATCATAATTCTAGAATTTGCCCTTCTCTTTTTGAATAAAAGGTTTCGAAGTACAGCCTATTCACTGAGTTATGAGAATATGTTACTAAGAAGAATCACTTCATTCACTGGAAGTTGCAGCCAGCATTTTAAAGCAACACTGCCACCAGAAGACAAGAAAGAAAAGTAACTACTAACAGGGAATGTTAATGACAAAATATTTATCTGGGCTCCCAACGTGGCTACCTTACAACCTGCCTACCAACGACTCTTCAGAAAGGCCCATTTCTTTTTGTACCTCATCTTTTTGTTTATTTTTTCCCAGCACTGGCTTATCTACTAGGACACAGTTTCAAATTCAAGTCAGTCCTAAACCCCGAGGGGAAGCAAAATGACAGCGAGTTCAATTGCTTTCTGCTCTCAATAAAGAAAAAGCAAATAACGTCAGGGGTCAGCATCTTTTCATTAGATGTAAAAGTAAACACAATCAGGACCTGTTTAATCCTTAAGGATGCTTTAGAGACGAAGATAACAACATCCCAAACATAAAATTTATTTTAAAAATAGGTAAAAACCATTAAGAGGGAATTAACTTGACATCTCCTTTCAACCTAAAATCGTATCCTAATGTACTATGTGTTGGTCTGGGTAGTGTTTACACAGGTGAGCACAAATGTTGAAGTATTTCACTGATTTCTTTTTTTTTAAATAAGTGATCGACATTGTGTCCTACTGCCAAGTAACTCCGCAACGTATCACGGAACCGCGGAATTAGTCATTGTTCACAGGTGTAGAAAAATGTGGTCAGAAGTCAGTCCTCGGATCGCGTACGAAGAGGCAGGCTGCCCAGTGGGGACGGGGTACCCGTGTTTCCCCCTCTTTTTTTTGGCGCGATCTCGGCTCACTGCAACCTCCGCCTCCCGAGTTCAAGCGATTCTCCTGCCTCAGCTGGGATTACAGGCGAGCGCCACCACGCCCGGCTAATTCTTGTATTTTTAGTAGAGACAGGGTTTCATTATGCTGGTCAGGCCGGTCTCGAACTCCTGACCTCGTGATCCGCCCGCCTGGGCCTCCCAAAGTGTGTTTCCCCTCTTACGCGGCGGTTCGGTCGGGAGCTCTCCCGGCACGGCGCTCCCGTCCGGGATTAAAGGGCCGCAACGGAGGGCGTGACCAGCCCAGCCTCGCCGTCGTCGCTTACCCGGTAGTTGCTCGAACCCACCCAGCCGGTGAGCGCGTCGACGGTCTTGCCCAGGCGGCCCAGGTCCTCCTCCAGGTCCGGGATGGCGCCGGGGGCGCCGAGGTAGAGCAGGAGCTCCTGGCCGACCTGCAGCCGGCCGCCGACGTCCTTCTGCTGCACCTGGGCGCTGAAGTACTCCATGCTGCGGGGCTCCATGGCTGCGGCCGCCCGCCCGCCCGCCTGCCAGTCTGTGAGCCGCCAACTTTCTCCGAGCGCCGCCCAACCTCTAGTGCGGGTCCCCGCGGGAGCGGGCGGGACTCACTTAGCCCGCTAGAGGCGCGGCTTGCGGGGCGCAGCGGGCGGCGGGAGCAACGCCAAGCGCTCAGCGGCCCCCAAACTACTCAAACTCGGCGCCCCCCGAGCCCCAGCCCGCTTCAGAGGCCGCGGCCGCGGGCGACGTCAGCACGCGCGTGACGTCAGCACGACGCCGGCGAGGGCCTTCCCGTCCGGCTATCGCTTCGCGACTGAGGTGGCGGCTGTAGCTGCGGAGACCGCTGGGAGTGACAGGACCACTAGGGGGAATTGGGGCGCGACTTGGGTCGAGCCCCCCGGGAGGCGGGCGGTTCTGCACGGGCCGCTGTTGGGGTACCCTGCCCTCGCCCTGTGAAATGTAGAACGTTTCCAAGCTTTCCTCCACTCGCTGCTACTCAACTCTTGGGAAAGTTTCTGGTACTTGGCATCCTCCTTTCCCACCCCCACTGCCATTTTTTTTAAAAAAGCGGAATACACGTTAATATTCTTCTTTATCAAAAACATCATGAATTCTGCTTCCAGCCACTACCACAGTCACTGTGTAATACTAAAAAAAA
>NW_016107336.1:9420708-9427771 GCF_001604975.1 Cebus imitator
AAAAAAAAAAAAAAAAAAACAAGGCTTCGGTTTGCAGAAAGTCAAACGCGCAGATTTTCAGCGTACACTTCATGAGTTTCGGCAAAGGTATTCACCCGTGTAACCACCACCCCAGTGAGGGTACAACACGTTTCCAACACCCCAGGAAGTCCCAAGACTTCCTAATAACCGCCTCCTCCCGAGGCAATTCTAATTTGATTTCTATCTCGGTAATATAGTTATCCCTGTTCCTGAACTTCACAGAGTCTTCACTCTTTTGGAGTCCGGTTTCTTCTTAGCATAAGGTCCATCCAGCACTGTCAGTGTCTCAGAAGTCCATGCCTTTTTATTGCTTTCCATTCTGTGCAATCTACCACTTGTTGATCCATTCACTTGTTGGTAGATATTTGGGTTGTTTCCAATTTTTTATAATTATGAATAAAGCTGCTATAACAGTTAGTGTATAGGTTTTTGTGTGGATATATTTTCTTCTCTCATGGGTAAATACCAAGACTGGCATTACTAGGTCTTGTAAGTTGTATGTTTAACTTTAGAAGAACTTGTCAAATTGTTTACCAAAGTGACTGGATCATATTAAATCCCCACCAGCAATGCTTGAGAGTTCAGTTGCTCCGCAATATTTGGCATGGTCAGGGTTATTAGTTTTAGCCATTCTAGTGGGGGTAGAGTGGTCTAATCCATTCCAAATGCGCACTGTATTTATCTTCCTGCCAGTTGTTTGCAATCACAATGAAATGATTATTTGTGTAGTGTCTTTCTCTTCTGATACACAGAAAGCTCCAGGAACCTTTGTGTTTTCCTAGGATGGTGCGTGGCAAATAATGGGTGCCCAATTCAAGTTAAAAGAGTGAATGAATTCAACAAAAATTTATGTTTAAAATATTCATAAATAAGAATAAACAAACTCAAAATTCAAAGAAATTTACTGTTTTCTGTGTTCTTTTTTCACTATTTCTGTGTTTCGCATTGTATTGTGGTTGTAAAGTTTTTTTCATCTTTAATTGGTGGTAATTTCCCTCAGACTGTGCCTCAATCAAGTAAGCTATGTGTGATGGTTAATTTTATGTGTCAATTTGACTGGGGCAAGAGATGCCCAAATAGCTGGCAAAACATTATTTCTGAGTGTGTCTGTGAGAAACTTTATGGAAGAGACTATCATTTGAATTGGTGAGCTGAGTCAAGCAGATGGCCCTTCCCAATGTCAGTGGACATCATCCAATCCATTGAGGCCTGAATAGAGCAAAAAAGGTGGAGAAAGGCTGAATTTCCTCTTTCTGCTTGATCTGAAACATTCATCTTCTCCTGCTCTCAAAGATTGGTGCTCCTGGTTCTCAAACTTTTGGATTCAGGCAGAAACTTACGTCATCAGTCCCCTAGTTCTCAGGCCTCCAGGACTGTATTACACCACCAGCTTTCCCAGTTCTCCAGCTTGCAAATAGCAGACATGGGACTTCTTGGCCTCTTTAACCATGTGAGCCAATTCCTATAATAATTCTCCTCTCTTTAGGCCAAGTGCAGTGGCTCACACCTGTAATCCCAACACTTTGAGAGACTGAGGTGGAAGGATCACTTGAGCCCAGGAGTTCAAGACCAGCCTGGGCAACAAAGTGAGACCCTGTCTCTACAAAAAATCAAAAAAATTAGCCAAGCATGGTGGTGCACACCTGTGGTCTCCGCTACATGCGAGTCTGAGGCAGGAGGATCACTTGAGCCCAGGAGGTCAAGGCTGCAGTGAGCTGTGTTTGTGCCACTACACTCCAGCCTGGGTGACAGAGCAAGACCCTGTCTCAAAAAAATTTTTTTTAGTTTTAGAAAAATTATTCTCCACATATCTATCTATCTACTGGTTCTGTTTCTCTGGAGAACCCTAGCTAATACATTATGGTAATTATTCCTTGGGTGTCTAAAGGTTCTGTCCTTAAAGGGTTGCAGAAGGATATAAAAAGAGGTTCCTGTCCAGAAGAACTCCACACTGTAATTGCTGGTGACCAGGTGCAGCATGTGATATAGAAAAAAACAAAATGCAGGCGCTCTGGATTCTAGGTACAGCCCTACCTGTTCCTATGACCAAAAGTGACTGCTGCTCTTCACCCTTAGTTGTCTCTAGTCCCCTTTCTGAACTTAGTAACTGGAAAAGCACACTTCATGGTTTTTAAGTTATAAGTTAACTAAATCATCTTTAGGAGTAACCCTGGAAGAACCTATAAAATTATTATTACTATCGTTTCTTGTATTTTATTTTTAGTAGAGATGAGGTTTCACCGTGTTGCTCAGATTAGTCTCGAACTTTTGGGCTCAAGCAGTCCTCCCATCTTGGCCTCTCAAAGTGGTGGGATTACAAGCGTAAGCCACTGTACCTGGCTATAAAGTTAATAGTAAACATTGGTTACTATTACTTATATATTCTTTCTGTGTTTCATTAATTCATTAACAAATATCTTCTGAGCGCCGGTGTTGTGATAGATAATGTGCCAAAGTTGCAAAGACACAAAGTTCATTTAGACCTGGTTCTCTGCACACAAACTCTAACAGGGTCAAGAAAATCAACATTTCTGAGATGCTATGATAAACAGAGGGTTTTTGAAACCTAGATGAGAGGTTCCTTATCTAGATAGTACTGAGAATGGGAGTAGAAGAGTTATAAATTAGAGAAGGCTTCTTGAAAGAGGTTATATTTAAATTGAACTTTGAGGATAACTAGGAATTAACTAATTAAAGAATTGGTTTCCTGGGGAGTTGCATGTTTGTCTACAAGATGTAGACAAACTATTGTCTCAACTATTTAGATTAATCATTTGTTATTATCAGTAAACACCTACTACAAAATCTACATCTTTATTTATATCACTGTTATCTGTCCTAGGTTAAACATTGTTAGAGCAGAAAGTTCACAAAATTGCCATCATCTTAGTCATTTTTTCACAGCACCCCAAGACCAAAAGCAATACTAATAAGTCCATTGAACAGGTGAGATCCAAACAACTTAGTATTTATATCCTAGCAACTTACTAGGCATATGAACAAATGATATACACAAATCAAAAAATTTATTTTTAATTTCATTCTTGAACAACCACACTTATAAATTAGATGTCTGTGCCTGTTGCTTACTGCCCAATTTCTCTAACCTTGAAATGAGACTTTCTCATTCCGTTGCACGTTGATAATCAGGCAGTCCTTTTTTTTTTTTTTTTTAATCAACACAACCACAGAAAACACAGTCTTGCAAAGATATGAAATCGGTGAAAGAAATGTACTATAATGCAAAGATATGATATTAATGAAAAAAAAAGTGCCACAATCTGATGTTGAAATTGTGCACAACTTGGAGTCACTACATGTCTGACAAATACCAATGGTCACCATTTCCCTTCCGAATTTAAAATATCCTGGAGTGCTCTTGGTGACTTTGTTTCAGCACCCCAGGGTGCTAGCCACACAATTTGGGAACTTTGGCGCAAACCGATGCCTGGTGATGCCCAAATTTTCAGAGAGACAAAGAGAACAGCAAAGAGTAATCATGCAGGAAGAAGGTATGGATTCAATAAGGACGGGGCTTCACAAAGGCTCATGCCTAATCATATGTTAGGGCTTTTAATCCTCCAAGCGACCCCGTATGGAAGATATTATATCCCCAACTTAGCAAGGAAAAGCTGAGTCTCGGAGATTAAGTTCCCAGCCTCATTCATGATTTCAGATCTATGACTCAAACCCAAGATGTCTGGCTTCTGTGGTCTTTCAAATAGATAAATGTAAAGAAAAGAGATTTGGAAGAAGAAAGTTTTGAATTAACTACCACAATAATAACACTCCTTACAAAACACATTATATTTCTTTGAATATTTATTTATATTTTTATTTAGAACTTGCCTTTCTCTGAATTGCTGTTAAAAAGAAAAAGGAAAGGAGATGGAGAAAATGGAGAGGAATTTTAAAAAAGAAAATGGCATAGGAAATATTACATTCTTTTATGATCAGTCACTAAAATTTATCTGGGAGAAGTCTATTTTTAACTGGCAACAAGACTGAAATAGATCATTTAAATACAGCAGACTGCCTTCCTGACTTATTTGTTCATTATTTGTGATAATAGTGGAAACTTTGAGTAGACTTTGTTCTGCCACTGGACTTTATTTTCCATACGAAGGCTAGGAGGCAAATAAATCACCACACAGCTGTTTGAAATCATGCTTCAACAAATATCCTTCAAGAAGGGCATTGTGTTAGATCCTGGCGTGAGGGTGGGTGAATAGATGGGAGTGTCTTGCTGAAGATTTATCACAATCTTTCTTTAAAGGTTAAGAGGAATATACATATATATGAATGTTCACAGCTTTATTCATAATAGCCCAAACTGGAAACAACCCGTATATCTATCAACTGGAAAATAGATAAATGTGGTATGCCATACAATGGAATTCTGCAAAGCAGTAAAAACCAAACTACTAATATATTCAACGAGGAAGATAAATCTTTTAAACAATCACAATGAGCACATGAAGCCAGACACAAAAGGGTACTTATTGTATGATTCCATTTACATGAACTTCTAATGCAGGAAAAAAACTTATTGATGGTGATGGCAATTAAATAGTGGGTATCACAAAAGAAGGGAGTCAGTGGACATTGACTAGAAAAGGGCCTGAGGCAGCTTTCTGCAGTGATGGAAATGGTCTATATCTTGATCTGGGTAGTGTTGATAAGAGTGTATGCATTGGTAAAAATTCAGCAAGTTGTGTGCTTAAGATAAGTACATGATGCATGTATTATATGCATGTTATACCCAAAAAAGGGTGGGGATGGGGGGAGATTAAGAACAAGAGATTTAAAAAGAAAAAAGTAGATAAAGCAATTACAGTCTACTTCAGTGCTACCCAATAGAAATATAATATATATGTGAGGACATAGTATATGTAATTGAAATTTTTCTAGTAAACACATTTTAAAAAGTAAAAAAAAAACAAAAACAAAAACGAGGTAAAGTTGCATTTACTAATATATAAATTATATTTAATAGTATTTTATATAGAAATACTTAAAAAATATTTAATAAAGTTATGTAATCATGTTTTGGTAAACATGTTTATAGTGCCTTTATTAAATATCTTTTTTTGGGGGGACAAGTTATCATTTTGTCACCTAGGCTGGAGTGTAGTGGCAAGATCACAGCTCACTTCAACCTCGAATTCCTAGGCTCAAGCAACCCTCTCACCTCAGCCTTCTGAATGGGTGGGACTACAGATGTACCACCACATCCTGCTAATTTTTTTTCTATTTTTTTGTAGAGGAGGGGGTCTCACAATGTTGCCCAGGCTGGTCTCGAACTCCTGGGCTTAAGTGATCCTCCTGCCTCAGCCTCCCAAAATGCTATGATTACAGGTGTTGAGTCACTGTACCCAGCCTAAATATCATATTAATAATATATTATTTATACTTAATATGTTATTTATATCCAAATACTATCATTTAAGCCTGTGATTAAAACAAAAATTATATAAAATATTTTACATATTAGACAATGCAAGTTTCTTGGGAAAACTCAGGATCTAATATTAATAGCTTTGTAAATATAATAAAGTCCTCTATTACCTTCTCTGAGCTTCATTGTTTCAGTCTAAATAATGCAGATTCATAATGATTGTTGGGAGAGATACTCTTCCCTGAGTCATGTATATGTTTTGCTAGGTATGCCAAAACTACAAGGCCCTGACTACTCATTACCTGGCTTATTTCTCTGGGTTATGTTTGCAGCGAGCAACCTTGAGTGATGAAATAATGTCTCCCTCCCAGACAGAGACCAGATTTGCTTGCTGCTTTCTATAAAATTGCAGGATCCCCAACTTCAGTGTTTCTCTCCATGAGATTTGGGAGGCAAAGTGCATGAGTTTATGCTAATTGCTGTGTCGTGAGTAAAAAATTCCTTCGTCTCTGACCCAGGAATTTCAGGTCTTCTGCAAGTATCAATGAAATAGTAATAGGCAAAGTTATTAGTTTGTAAACAGGGTTTAAAAAATCCTGTCACCCCCCACCAAATGCTATTTTTTTCTTTTCTTTACGGTAATCATCAAAGTGAATCTATTAAAAAGTAAAATGACTCCATACAATGTAGAAAATAAATTTTCATACCAATATTAGTTGGTATATACTTAACCCCTAGACCAATGAAATGCCAGTATTAAGGATGTTAAGCTAGGAAGGCCAAATAAAACTACATACATTGCCATAGAAATTAATAAAGGATGAAATACACTTGTCCCAGCAATATTTGCAATAAAATTATTTCTGTAAGTAAATACATTTGTCCCAACAATGTTTGCAATAAAATAATTTTTTTGTGAGTAAATATTTTCTCATTGATTTCCAATGTAAGAAAGTCAAAAGTGGGTTCCCAATGAGCGCAGCGCTTTGCTGAAGAAAGTGACTAGGAGTTAAAATTGAGAGTTGTGGAGTTTCTACCCCCTTGCCTATTGGAAAGACTCTTCCCATCTCTGTACCACCAATGGTTTCAATTCTCCTAACTTCCCACTATTTCCACAAGGTGCAGAAGGACTTATTCATGTAACCCTTCAATTTGGAAATACCTTTGGGCCTTCTACCATTTTCAAGAATTCAAGTTAAGCTCTTATAAAGAATAATTCACATACAGAAGGAATTTAAATTCTTCTGTGGAAGAAAAATTTAACTCCAAATTTCCAACTCCAAAAATGTATGAATTACAAATGCTAAATGTAGAAATAGTCATAAATGGGTATGGTCCAAGTTGGGAGAGAATAGTCTTACATGGAAGATTCAAGAGAAGCTTCTTGATATGGGAGCAAATGGAGTAAATGGGACCATGGGGGCGATTTCAGCAGGGAGAGGCAGAAAAGAAACTCCAGGTATGAGAAGTCTGGAGGCCAAGGGAGAAAATGCCAAGCAGAGCTCACTAATCATGGCCACACTAGTTCAGCTGGGACCTATATAAGAGAGTTTTTGTTGGAATATTTAAGCCCTAAAAAGGTTTTGTCACATGTATTTAATAAGGAAATAAAACAATATACCACTTTTTCATGAGAGTCAATGT
>NW_016107336.1:9428020-9433877 GCF_001604975.1 Cebus imitator
TATTTTTAGTAGAGACGGGGTTTCACCATGTTGACCAGGATGGTCTCGATCTCTTGACCTCGTGATCCACCCGCCTCGGCCTCCCAAAGTGCTGGGATTACAGGCTTGAGCCACCGTACCCGGCCGAAACAGAACATTTTTATGTGCAATGAATGACAGGAAAATTTCGTGCTTTGATGTTGCCAGTGATGTTTTCCTGTCAAATGAATCAAAAACATGTCAGCTGGTGGTAAGATAGACCATGTAAATATTACTGCTATCCATTGTATTAACATGACCTTTCTTGTTTAGTCTGAAGATCCACCCAGCCAGTATTTTCAAAAATAAATTTTCCACCTTACGAAAGACTTTAAAATTTTTTTGTGACAAAAAGTTATTCAGTAACTCCCATAAAATAAATTCCCATCTTAGTTGCCTATGACCATCTGACCAGACGTTTTGTTCTAAATGGCACCTTTTCCAATTCATTTAGCAGAGTTTTCTTTTATCATTTTTCTTTTCTTTCCTTTTTTTTTTTTTTTTTTTTGAGATTGAATCTCTCCCTGTTGTCCAGGCTGGAGTACAATGGCGTGATCTTGGATCACTGCAACCTCTGCCTCCCAGGTTTAAGCGATTCTCCTGCCTCAACCTCCCAAGTAGCTGAGATTACAGGTGCACACCACCAAGCCCGGCTACTTTTTTGATTCTTTAGTAGAGACAGGGTTTCACCAAGTTGGCCAGGCTGGTCTTGAACCCCTGACCTCAAGTGATCCACTTACCTCAGGCTCCCAAAGTGCTGGGATTACAGGCATGAGCCACCATACTCGGCCAATTTAGCAGTCTTCTGATAAGAAAAACACACTGAAAAGTTCGTGTTACAACTTTGGTTTCTGTATGGTTTTCTATATTAGTTTATCTACTGTTGAGTAACAGATTATCTTCATCTTAATGGTTTAAAACAACATATATTTATTATTTCACAGAGTTCAGTGGGCCAGGAGTTTGAGAGCAACTTACCCAGATGGTTTTGGCTCAGGTTCTTTCATGAGGTTACAGTCAAGATGTCAGCCATGGGAAGGTGGCTCATTCCCACAGTTGCTGGCAGGAGGCCTCACTTCCTTTCCTCAAGGGTCTCTCCATAGGATTATCATGATTGTCTTCCTGATATGGCAGCTAACTTCCTCCAAAGTGAGTAATCCAAGAAATACCAAGGAGGGAGTCACAATATCTTTTATTACCCAATCTCAGAAGTCACACACCATCTTTTCCACCATAGCCTACTGCTGACGTAGGTCCGTGCTATACAGTGTGGAAGAGAACTATGCTAGGGCATAAAAAACTCAAGGCAAAGATGAAGACCATTTTGGAAGCTGACTACCACACTATCTTTAATTGTAATACTTTTTTTTTTTACATTGTATTTTCAAATATAAGCATGAGTCAATGGTTAAAAGGAGTAAGTTTTTTTTTTTTTCAGGAACAAATGCACTTTATCAAATACCATTGTAGAAAAATATGTGAGTATAAACTGCTGCATAAAGGAGCAGGATCAAGTGAGCAGGGCCAACAGCCCCAGGCAAGGTGCAAGGCCAGCAATGGATGGTGGAGTACGTGGGCACAACTGCTGGCCTTGGAGATCCTTTATCAGCTGAGAAGTTGCTTGGAAGATTATCACTGAGCTAGTGGTGAAAACCATGATGAGGGCAGTGGTCACAAAAATGCCGAAGATCAGGATGTAGATGTTCAGGCACTTGGCAGTGGAGGCATAGCAGGGCCCCAGTCTGGTTGCCAACCATCTTCCAGTCCCTAGACTTTACCGAGTAGGTAAGTGCTGTGAAGCTTAGGCAGCACCAGTTGAACAGGGACCAGACGACATGGTAAGGCATGGCGGTCTCGCTGCGGATGTGGATCCCAGTGCATGTGGAGGAGAGCTGTGGGACGCCCTCAGCAGGGCCCTCACCTCCTTCTCCTCAAAAGGCGTAAGTTTTTTTTTTTGTTTTTTTTTTGAGACAGAGTTTCGCTCTTTGTTACGCAGGCTGGAGTGCAATGGCGCGATCTCGGTGCACCGCAACCTCCGCCTCCTGGGTTCAGGCAATTCTCCTGCCTCAGCCTCCTGAGTAGCTGGGATTACAGGCACGCACCACCATGCCCAGCTAATTTTTTGTAGGTTTTAGAGACGGGGTTTCACCATGTTGACCGGGATGGTCTCGATCTCTTGACCTCGTGATCCACCCGCCTCGGCCTCCCAAAGTGCTAGGATTACAGGCGTGAGCCACCGCGCCCGGCCTCAAAAGGTGTAAGTTTTAATTTTAAGTTTGAAACCGTGAAAATGGCATATATTCAGAAAAACCTGAACTTACTGAGATTACTGACAGCCTAAACACTGGTGACTGGTATTCAAGTCACTATTCTAATAAGCTGAAGTCTGTCCAAAATGTAACAGGATATGCTTAGAGGTTTACCTGTAATACAAATTCCCATTATTATGGATATGTGAATGAGCCTAAACATTGGTATTTGTTATTTGAGAAAACAGAATAATAATTTCCTGAAACCATTATTATTTCCTTTTTTTTTTTTTTTTTTGAGATGGCGTCTCACTCTGTCGCCCAGGCTGGAGTCCAGTAGTGCAGTCTCAGCTTACTTTAACCTCCGCCTCCCAGGTTCAAGTGATTCTCCAGCCTCAGGCTCCTGAATAGCTGGGATTATAGGCGCCTGTCACCACGCACAGCTAACTTTTGTATTTTTTTTTAAGCAGAAACGGGGTTTTACCATGTTGGCCAGGCTGGTCTTGAACTCCTGACCTCAAGTGATCCAACTGCCTCGACCTCCCAAAGTGCTGGGTTTACAAGTGTAAGCCTCCATGCCCGGCCATGAAAGCTTTGTATTTGAAATGACATTTAACAATGAATTTTACAAATTTTAAAGAAAACCGTGATCACTTTTTTTCAGTTATACAGAAGCCTGACTAGAGTATAATTAAACGTACTTAAAAAATAATTAAACATGCTGATCATTAAAAATTGAATAAAACTTCAAAACTGGTTGTTGAATTACGTTAGGAAACTGAAGTTTATAAAAAAGAAGAAAAATTAGTGACACCCTAAAAGGTAGATATGACCATATCTGTTTAGGTCGAAAGAAGCTGCCAATCATTAAAAAAAAATGTGTTCTTATAAAAACGGCATAGTTAATGCACACATTAGAATATTCATTTTTTTAAAAAGTCATATGTAACCCAGTTCTTTTTCTCATATTTGGATGAATGCATGATTGCTATTGATTAGGCAATTGTTTATTATCTTTGTAATGAACTAGGAGCATGTCTATATTATAATGTCTGTGAAGATGCATGTTAGTAAAATAACTGGTGAAAACATTTTCAACCCGATAGTAAAGAATTTTAACACACAGAATTTTCTGGAAACGAATCTATGGGAGTATTCAGAGATAAAGCCAAATACCTGACAGACAGAACTCCATGAAGAGGTTACCCATTTCAAGGTTTCTGCCCCAAGAATACTTTGTCTCAGATAATTTATTTTTATATTTTCTCAGAGGACTAGGAAAGAAGTAAATGTTGCTTTAAAAAATTAAACGGCAGGCCAGGTGCGGTAGCTCACGCCTGTAATCCCAACACTGTGGGAGGCTGAGGCAGGTGGATCATGAGAGCAGCCTGGCCAACACAGTGAAACCCTATCTCTACTAAAAACACAAAAAATTAGCTGGGCATGGTGGTAGGTGTCTGTAATCCCAGCTAGTTGGGAGGCTGAGGCAGGAGAATTACTTGAACCCGGGAGGCGGAGGTTGCGGTGAGCCGAGATTGCGCCACTGCACTCCAGCCTGGTGCCTGGTGACAGAGCAAGACTCTGTCTAAAAAAAAAAAAGAAAAAGAAAAGAAAGCATTCTTTATTATATAGTTGTATACTGGCTTAGCCAAGAATGCTTGCTTGTCAGAATTTTCTATCTCAAGGTTGCATTGTTATTTTTCATTGTGGGGGGAAAAAAGGTATATCTATTTTTGGGTCTTTGAAAACCCTGACTGATACAGAGCCATTGAAACTTTTTGAGCCAGGTGCAGTGGCTCACACCTATAATTTGAGTGTTTTGGAAGGCTGAAGTGGGAGGATCACTTTGAGTCATTTCACTTCAGGATCACAGGAGTTCAAGACCAGCCTGACAACATAGTGAGACCCCATCTCTAAAAAAAAAAAAAAAAAACTTTTTGAAGAAACTAGTATTATGGCCAGGAGAAGGCCAGTGATGAGACCTCCTACAAAAGTTCAATGCAGTTGTCTAGACAAAGAATAATGACAGCTTCCACAAAGATAAATGGCTACTTATTCTGCTTTCCACCTGATTCATGCAAAGCACCAGTCATAAAAGGGAAAGTATATATTGAATACTAAACAGTCAACATAAACAAACTTTTCTATTTTTATTAAGCAAACTCTTAGATAGCATTCACTAAGAGCTGGGTACTGTTTTAAGCATTTTATAAGCTCATTTAATCTTCATAATAAACTTATGAGGTAGGTACTATGAATATTCCCATTGGACAGATGGCAATATAGAGGTAAAGAGAGATTAAGTAACTTGCCCATGTTCACCCCCCTATTGAATGTCAAAGCCAAAATCTGAATCCAAGTAATTGGACTCCAAATCCCTTGTCTTAACTGCAAAGCTATGCTCATTTAAGGGAGGAAACCATACTATTTGGGCAGTGATAAGATATACAGTTTAAGTCAACAATTGGAGATAAAAAATATAAACAGGTGAGAAGAGATGTATTTTATAATCCTTAATCATTCAGAGCTCTTAGATGAATTTATGCAGTGGAATTTGATCTGTGTATTAAAAAATTGCTAAGCACAGCAAACCATCTATAAGGCTGTTTTATTAGCTCCACCTTGGTTGATGCCAAGGCCAAAAAAAAAAAATTAAGAACATGTGCTTATGAAGACAAACTTCAGGTAAATATATGCAGAGTATCTCTAGAAATCTATACTGTGGTTGGAAGATATAAATACATTTATCAGCTTTTGCATTGGCGTTCTGGAGAGGTGGAGTGAAAGACATTTCAGTTGTTCATTTCTATTTGTGGCAGCAATAAAAATGTTGTGGTTTCCAGACAACTGAAATCAGTTCAGCTAATCAAAGATCACACAGCTGGCCATGCCCACTGGCTCACACTTGTAATTCCAGCACTTTGGGAGGCCGAGGTAGGAGGTTAGCTTGAGGCCAGGAGTTCATAGACCATCCTCGGCAACAAAGTGAGACCCTGTCTGTGAAAATAAAATGGAAAAAAGATCACACAGCTAAAAAATATTGATCAGTGATGGAGGGAAATTCACAATTGTTAACACTAGTGAAGCCAGAAATCTGTTAGAAAAAAACCATTATTTTGCTTTTTTTTTTTTAAAGAGCAACTAATGCCAAATAAATTATCACCTTCCTAAGTTGTAAGAGAGAGATAATTATAACTAATTTAAATAATTAAGGAACATTCCAGAGCTTACTTGATAATCATATTTAGTCTGCTCCTTGGAATTTTGTAAACATTTTACATATGTGTATTCTGTTTTTAATTCTTATGACAACCCTATGAGTTTCAATTATTATCATCATCCTTCCATAGATGAATAAATTGAAGCACAGAGAATAAAAATCATTTAATTAATTAGCTTAGGAGAAGGAGATTCAAAACCTTCAGTCCCTTGACCATGCCCCTACCTACAGACAATTCTATACACTCAATTTCTGCATTTCTCTTTCTGATGGTTTTCTCTGACAACGACAATCCGGCTGGGGAGTTAAGACCCCAGGGGCTGACCCTCTGGGCAACAGACTGAGACTCCGTCTAAAAAAAAAAAAAAAA